>NC_139707.1:33431052-33468552 GCF_964188405.1 Protomyctophum parallelum
AGACTGTACAAATGGAACCAAAACCGACAGGCTCCCCTTTCGCTTCTATTTGTAAAATCTGTGAGATAAATAATTAACACTAAAGAAGTTCCCTGTCCGTGTACAGCGCTCTAATTAGCCAAAACGAGCGGCGTCAGTGGGGCAGTGTACCGCGGAGCGCAATACAACTCCCCGTGGTGCAGTAGGAAAATGAAAGGAAGCGTATAGCAGAGGGTTGTATAGGAGTGGTGTCTGTTGGCACCGGCAGGCGCTTTGGAGCCCTGAGCTGGATAGAGTTACACAGCCTGGCCCGACTCAGTGAGCAGCCATGCTATGCTCACTGGACCCGGCAGAGCTGGGCCCGTTGCAGGGTCCATGGACCCGGAGCAGAGCTGGGCCCGCTGGCGCTGCAGGGTCCATGGTAGTGTAATGTTTTACTTTGGTAATACTTAACTGGACTGTACCGTGCACAATAAAAGAAAGACATTTACTTCACAACAACGGTAACAACAAAATAAATAAAATAATCAAATGTAAAAGGTATTTTAAAAAGATGCAATATTTGCCTCTGAGATCTAAATGTATCTATAGTAATAGCAATGGAAAATATGCATACTTAAGTAAGGTAAAAGTACCTCAGAATTGTACTTTTAAGTGCAGTAAATGGGTAAGTACCACCCCTGGCCCAAGTCCTCTGAGTGGAGCCAGGAATGTTTGACGAGGAGGGGAAGAAGAAGAAGATTAAAAAAAGATTAACTGTTTTCCGATTAATCCAATGTAGTTATGATTTAAAGTCACAAGCTCTTGTTAATACTTTTCACTGGTTTAATACTAACAACACAGACATACTTAACTTCTGATGAATTGAATATGAAGGACCCCAATGGAAACAAGCCATAGACTTTCCTCTTAGCAGTCCTTGTATTGAACTGTAATTTCCTGTGCTTTCCCCCCCCTGTAAACTGTATTCAATCAATCAATCAACCACTATCACTCTCACAAAAAACTAAACTAAATAAACTGTAAAATATAAAAAATAGGATTTTGACACTTTGGTATGATGAAGGTATTCATTTACAGAAGAACTAATTTTACAAGGTATATGTCAGCGGCGATGGCCACGCATTGTTGTAAGCTTGTAGATCGGCTATTTCCACTATTTAAATGATCGTAAAATACAAAAAGAATGGTTTTGGACATAAAAGGTTTCGACCATATCTACAGTATTTTATTCGTATGTTATTGTGCATTTTAAAAACTCCCCGTGATGTCAGTCATCGTGGCTGTTGGGGTTTCAACATCTGCTTTGTGTGTTAGGGACAATGGCCCACGTCAGGACATGTTGCGACTTATGGTTTCAGCTCTAAATCTATACCCCCCCCCCGCCCCATTACACACACACACACACACACACACACACACACACACACACACACACACACACACACACACACACACACACACACACACGTCTTGTGAGGACATCAGCGTTTTAGGACAGCAAATTTGAATTATGAATCCTTGCCATTCTTAAGCTGAAAATAATGAATCTACACGGTTGTAGAGTTTGTAGAGATTCTGTTTTCGGTGCTTGGCACCTACATATAAATCAGGCATACAACTCCAACCCTTAAAACCTAACCTATAAAGTCCATAACCTTAACACCAAACTGAATCTTTTCCTATCATGCAGAAAAAATAAATTACAGTAGCGTTATACTGGCATCCCTCAAACCACTGGTGCTCATGAAAGGGAATAATGTTCAAGAGAGATTCTCTAGAATATTTTCCTAATTGTAAGCAACCATGAAAGAACATACATTTCTCTTGTGAGGACCATAATTACCTCACAATGTTTTTTTTCTCAAATTTCTATCATACTTGTACTGACAGACCTTGTGTATATATATACCTCACAAGTAGCCTATAGTATAGTACAAGTACACACACACACACACACACACACACACATCTCGATCACTGGCTTGTTCCACTGGCGAGCGTTCAAGAATGGACAAGCGCTTATTGAGAAAGAAGGAAAACAGTTTTGGTAGAGAGTGGGGGCGGCGGGTTGGTGGTGGGGGAGTTCTTCTGAAGGGGGACGATATATATATATATATTATATACACACACACACACACACACACACTGTAGTATATCTCTTTTCCAATTCACTACAACAAGAAACAGATTTATAACAATTAGTCTGAGTTAACTGGGGACGGTTTATTGAGCAGAAAACGCATGTGACAGGGGGAGGAGGCGGGGGAGTGAAATATCTGCCCACATGCACGGCCCCGAGCAGAAAATGTACGACCACAGACCGTCTGTATCGGACGTTATAATTTACTCCCAGCATGCATTGTACGTTACAGTGGTGTAAAGTACATTTACTCAAGTACTGAAGTTTACTTAGGTATTTTTTTTGTGGTACGCTTTTTCTTTTTACTTGTGTTGGAGTGTTTCCAATTTCCAATAGGCCTAATTTTACTTCCACTTCAAGATGTGAAAACTTTTGTTACTAAGTTACTTTGAAGATTTGGAAGCCCACCCTGAGCAAGAAAGTTTGCGACGGCACACAGTGGCAGCAAAATAACTCCCCCTTAACTGGAAGAAAAATGTCAGGCAGACCCAGGCTCTGGGGCGGGCGGCCATCTGCCTCAAACCGGGAGGGGAAAGAGGGAGAGAAGAGAGAGAGCAATAGCAACAACAGAACCAAATTTGATGACAGCAGCCACAATAAAAGCAATACTTAGTAGCAATGACAATAGCGTGATGAGCCAATAATGTTAATTGTAATTGTGAAACACGCATTATTAGTACACACAGTACAATGCGTAGTGTCAATGGAAGAGTCCATTTGCAGAGGTTCTTTGGTTCAGGACCCCCGGGCCCCAAGTGGGGTCGTGGGAAGATGATGTTCCAAGCTTGTGGATATGTTATTTTCAACTCTTTGAGGCGGAAATGTACAATTTCAAATGCATCGATTGTAAAAAGGAAATGAGGTTTGTACTGGTAATTTGTACTTTTGAATATGTGTTTTATTTTAGATTTTTTTTTATAGATTTGACTCAAATTTTTGACACAAATTTGAACAACGTTCATCACAAACTTCTCTATTACAATTCTGGGAGGTGTCCAAATAGACACCAAGCGTTTCTTTTATTATTATTAATTCTTTTTTACAGTTTAGAGAGGGGTTAAAATATTATGATTTCAGTTTTGTTTTGATTTAATTGGAGAACATGTCTAGCCATTCGACCTTTGGATATCGTCGAGGCATTTACAATTATTATTTTTATTCCGGAGTATCTATACTTTGACTCAGGGTCGAGTACTTTGTCCACTACTACACTACTCGACACAGCGGAGCTCAGAAACACATCATCGCTTCCTCAGAATGTATCGATATCCACGTGGGCTGTATTATATTATATTATATGATATCATTATATATATATTCTGTGGTGTTCACCTCTTTCTCAGTGGGTAATAAGTGAATTAGTGGGACGTAGAGGATGATGGACGACAGGGGGACGGCATGTCTAAAAACCTGCCGTAAATCCTGGTGCCGCGGCCACTTAATACCCTGGCCAAGAGACCCCGGGACTCATTCCTCAACGCCGGACACACTGACAGCCCCAACAGCCATCCATTATTACATGACTCTATGAGAACCACTCCCATTGTCCACTTTCTCTCTCTCTCTCTGTCTCCGGCTATCAGTGCAGACATATCTGCATTATGGACGGACTGTGACAGATGGGACTGGCCCAATGACGGACACTAATCAAGTACATTTTGTGCTTAAAGCGGCACCATGTAATCTTTTTAATTAATGAAATGTAACATTGTACAATCTGTGTGGTGGAGTATGCAAATACAATATATCTTATGCAATCTCAATCTGTATGGTAGAGTATATGTTGATCAAATATAATTTATACAATCTGTATGGTAGAGTATGTTCATTTAAAAGTAGTATACCTCAAGTTCTTATTGATTGGAATCACTTTTAATAATGTCAATATCTAATATACTATTTTTATGTTTTGCCGATTATTTTGGGGGGCCAACTTGCAATACAGTCACTAGAGTCACAATACAGTCAATACAGTCACCATTATGGTTGGCAATCGGCAGCCTAATCCAGTGGTTCCCAAACGTTTCAGGGCGAGACCCAAAAGAGAGATTAGACGTTTGCCCAGGACCCAAACTATAGTGAAAATAAATAGCAGATATACAAGTGCACATATATCGTTTCGCGCTGCGCTGCGAGCTTGTAGATCAGCTATTTTCACTATAGCCTACTTCTTATTCGTATTCATGGAATTTCTTAGATGTGTTTGTTTGATTGATTGTTTTAAAATGTATTGCATTGTTTTTTATTTTATAAAAAATTAATATATATATATACACACACATTTAAAAAATCACACCCGTGCGAAGTGAGGGTTGCTTTTATCATCGTTGTCCTTTGTGTTTAGGACAAAAATTTCCGATTTTCTCAGACACATGATGAAAATTCTCCATTCATTGTCAATAGCATTTAATGTTTGTGTGAGGACAAAGATCTACACTATAGCTGAATATAGGAGGTGCTAACGCCCCTCAAAAATATATATATCTATAGGGCCTATATCATTTCTTTAGGAAAAGAAAATGGGATTTTTACTCGAGTCGTGACCCATAAAAATTGGTCTGTGACACACAAATGTGCCCACTGTGTTCAGGGAAACAGTGGACTAATGCATATTATAATAACATCTTTGAAATAATAATAAAATAGGTGAGAGTCACTGTCCTACTTTCTCCAGAACTCTGCTCCGCCTCCAGCACCCCCTCCCTCCCACTACCACAACAGCTGGCTTGTCATCTAGTCATGTGACGTGTGTGTACCCCCCTTCCCTCAACACTATCAGCTGTGTCACAGTGCGTAACCCAGCCCTGCCTTTCAACATATAGATCAACCTTCTTTTTTTATTTTTATTTTTTACAATGACCACATATACAAGGTTTTTGCCCGAAAGCAACAACATGGCACACAGCATAGATCTGTTTTACAGCCCTGTCATAACACTAGAAATATACAACATAGAAATATACACCATAGATCAGCTTTACTATGGCCCTGTCATAATGCTATAGAAATACAGACCATAGATCAGCTTTACTATGGCCCTGTCATAATGCTATAGAAATACACACCATAGATCAGCTTTACTATGGCCCTGTCATAATGCTATAGAAATACACACCATAGATCAGCTTTACTATGGCCCTGTCATAATGCTATAGAAATACACACCATAGATCAGCTTTACTATGGTCCTGTCATAATGCTATAGAAATACACACCATAGATCAGCTTTACTATGGCCCTGTCATAATGCTATAGCAATACACACCATAGATCAGCTTTACTATGGCCCTGTCATAATGCTATAGAAATACACACCATAGATCAGCTTTACTATGGTCCTGTCATAATGCTATAGAAATACACACCATAGATCAGCTTTACTAGGGCCCTGTCATAATGCTATAGCAATACACACCATAGATCAGCTTTACTATGGACCTGTCATAATGCCATAGAAATACACACCATAGATCAGCTTTACTATGGCCCTGTCATAATGCTATAGAAATACACACCATAGATCAGCTTTACTATGGCCCTGTCATAATGCTATAGAAATACACACCATATAGGTCAGCTTTACTATGGCCCTGTCATAATGCCATAGAAATACACACCATAGATCAGCTTTACTATGGCCCTGTCATAATGCCATAGAAATACACACCATAGATCAGCTTTACTATGGCCCTGTCATAATGCTATAGCAATACACACCATAGATCAGCTTTACTATGGCCCTGTCATAATGCTATAGAAATACACACCATAGATCAGCTTTACTATGGCCCTGTCATAATGCTATAG
Source organism: Protomyctophum parallelum (assembly GCF_964188405.1). Classification (NCBI taxonomy): domain Eukaryota; kingdom Metazoa; phylum Chordata; class Actinopteri; order Myctophiformes; family Myctophidae; genus Protomyctophum; species Protomyctophum parallelum. The sequence goes on from NC_139707.1 coordinate 33,436,982, forward strand.
AAATACACACCATAGATCAGCTTTACTATGGCCCTGTCATAATGCTATAGAAATACACACCATAGATCAGCTTTACTATGGCCCTGTCATAATGCTATAGAAATACACACCATAGATCAGCTTTACTATGGCCCTGTCATAATGCTATAGAAATACACACCATAGATCAGCTTTACTATTGTCCTGTCATAATACTATAGAAATACACACCATAGATCAGCTTTACTATGGCCCTGTCATAATGCTATAGCAATACACACCATAGATCAGCTTTACTATGGCCCTGTCATAATACTATAGCAATACACACCATAGATCAGCTTTACTAGTGTCCTGTCATAATACTATAGAAATACACACCATAGATCAGCTTTACAACGACTCTGTCAGAACAGTATATATAGATCAGCTTTACTATGACCCTGTGTCGTAACACTATAGAAAAATACACCATAGATCAGCTATACTATGGCCAAAACAGGATCATTTCTAGCCTATTATATTTTAAAAGGATTATAAAATAATTTGTGACCAGAACATGGGTTAGGATTAAGCAGCTCATCTTTCTGTGGTTGGTGCATGGCATAATGACATAGATTATTGTTTGATAGTTCCTCAAATTAACACAAATTAAAGAAAATAGGAACATATAGGCCTAGTTGTGTTTGGTACGCTGATGACGTCAGCATACACAACATGGCCTAACTAAAACGGCCAAGCTTTACAGATCTACTACTTTTGATGATTTTGCGTGATGAAGGGTGTCAACATAAGGGTGTTAATTTACAAAAACAAAACAAACAAAAAACTATTTCATCTGTGCAAATTTCAACACATGCAATTGGTTTGGTTTGGGCATTATACAGCTTTTGTCCTCACACGTCTCAATATTTTCCATTGACGATGAAAGGAGAAATTAGGTCAAATGTCCACCAAATATGACGTAAAGTTTGTCCCCACACATCTCAATATTTGCCAGTGACGATGAAAGGAGAAATTAGGTCAAATGTCCACCAAATATGATGTGAATTTGTGGCAACACAAACATTAAATGCCATTGACAATAGAGCACAGAAGTCCTGACGTCACTGTCAGTAGAGGGCGTCAGTCCCCAGGTTCGTGTACTTTTTATTTGCATTGTAATCTCCATAGGGGGCCTCATATAAGAACTGTGTTTGAAAAATAAACCGATCACCCCGGCCTTTTCGCTCATATGGATATGAAGCATTGACTGAAGGTGGAAATGTACACATATATACCCAAAGAGTAAAAAAATAAGCGTTAGAAATTAGTCAAACAACCCAGAGACTATACATTTCCGGGTAGGCGGGTGGCTACATCTGCCCGTCGCACAATAGAAACTGAATGTTAATTACGTTTATTTTAATTTTATTGATATTTAATGTTTCGTGGTTAGTACGAGTCGAGTCACCACCAGCTGAGCTTACATCAACGAGGAATCTCAGGAACGCAATGTGTTGACAGCTGGGCGTGACGTATATTAGCAGCGACATTGCCTTCATATGTAGTTTCAAGGCTTTTGCGGCCACATTAATTCCATTTTCTCCAGAAACTGGCTGTATCAAATATGAATGGACATCATTAACGACGCACAGCCACTCCCCTGACAGAAAGGCCGGGGTGGTCGGTTTATTTTTCAAACACAGTTCTTATATGAAGCGACCTAAAATCGCCCTATGGAGATTTCACTGCAAAAAATACATGAACCTGTGTATTGGCGCCCTCTACTGAAAGTGACATCAGACTTCGGTGCTCTATAAGGGGAAATTTACATCATGTAAATATGACTAAAATCTTGTCCCCACACATCTCAATATTTGACATTGACAATTAAAGGATAAATTAAATCATTAATTGTTAATCGTTTGTAGCCTAGTCTATATGACAATTAATCACAAGATTCGCAACTGAGACACTCTTCATCATCATCATCATCATCATCCTCATCTTTCCGTGCTAAAAGTGACCTCTGGTGAACTTTTCCTTCTCTTTCTTTTTTTCCCCCTTTTTAAACATGGTTTCTTTAGGACCTAGCGGGGAGAAAGCAGCGCTGCCTGTCTACTAGGTTCAGAGAGAGAGAGAGAGAGAGAGAGAGAGCGAGAGAGAGAGTCTCAGTCAGTCTCAGTCAGTCAGTAAGCTCTGGGTCTACATGGAGTTATGTTGTACCTCTGGCCGCTGCATCGCTGCTTCTCTCTGTAGTGAAGAACCGCCGTCCCGTCATGTCTGCCTCCGCCGCCGCTGTGGATACTATTATTATTAAACACAGACATATTAGGAGCCTTTATTCTTTCATTCTTCTACTAATGTCCTCCGCTTCCAGCGTCACCTACCCCAACAATGAAGGTAAGAAAGAACACGAGCCATGTGTGCAGCTGCAGGAGGACAGGGACTAGGGAATGTTTTCGTGCGTGCTTGCTTGTGACTGTGTTTTCAGTTGTCAATATCGGAGTGGTGGGCAGCGGGCTGCTTGCTATAAGTGCAGTCAGATGGATCATCGGGAGTCCCGATTCGGGACTTTATAGCCTCAGTGACCCTCCGCGGAAAGGAAAGGAGAGGAGAGGGGACCGGGAGTCCGGGACTCCGGGGTCCGAGAAAGTAAAAAGCCGTTGGTTGGTCCTTGGTTTGTTATAAAAGAAAGAGTGATACTGATCGGACCACGGTTAGCGGGGAGATAAAGACAGAAAGACCACCTTCTAACGGCAGGGGTCGAGACGTAACTCGGCTAAAACCCCGATCCGATTGAAGCAGGACAGGGCAGGTTAACGCGGCCGTGTCTGTCAATGTGTTTTAGGCTACGTTGTATGGATTCTATTTTCTGTTCTAACACGGAGTTTTATTATTATGATTATTTGTTGTAGTTCCATAAACTGTCAGATTGATTGCAGCCAGGGAACTCCGTGCCCGGGAGTTCCCTGCAATCAAGTCAATCTGTTTATTATTACACCATGAGGACACAATAGGCTGTGTGCAGCGGACATGCACGCACGCAAGTTTAAACTAGAGAAAATATAACGGGGATCGTTATGAGCAGCTTTCTGAATCTGAACCTAAATAGAATTAGGCCACCCTAGTCAATTAATACTCCCTTGTTTTGTATGCAGATTTGTATTATCACGGGTTAGAAAGCTCGTTTAGCTATATCGCATTGTTTTGCTTATGGATATGGGTTACATATATCAGTGATTCTTTCTCAACTCTTTTTTTTTTTAATATCAAGGACCCCCAGACAGTCCCGTGTTTGCATTAGATCACCGTCAACCCCCATATTTATTTATTTCTGGGAACCCCCAATCTTCACTGTAAAATCCTCAGTGCTAATTTAGGCAATTAACAAATGGAACCAAATTGACCCGAAATTGTATTGGAGTTACAGACCCCTCTAAGGGACCTTATTGGTCCTTTGGGAGCCCTTCTTCAAGAGTCCAATTAATGACATGTTTTTATGTTGACTAATAGCCCGTCAAAAGTAATGCATCTGGTTGTGAGGATATGATAATTCATCTGTCTGGCTTATTTTTCCTGATACTACGACATTAAAAGCCTTACATTATTTGGAATACTTGAATTGCATGCCAGTTGTGCAATTCCGTATAGCCTATAGGCCTACTTGTCGGCTAGAATAATAGAATAATGCTTTATCGTTGTGTTCAAGTGGAGTGTCCGTGGCCATGTCACATATACGTCTACCCCACGTCTCATATAGGCTATGAAATCACTGGTATACTTGTGTTTTAATAAGGTAAATGCAAGGTTTAACGATTTATGATACTATTAGGCAATATAGGCTTCAGTCTGAAGTTTTTATATATTTATTTGCAACATGAACGAAGCTTTTATTTGACAGGGACAATTACACAAAAACAATTTGTATCAAAAACATGAAACCGTTGCGTGATTGTATTGGCTTGTATGTAGCCGAATTTGCGCCCAGTCCCAAGATCGTATAAAACAAAATGGTAGAGAATGATACGTTATTGCAGTAGGCCTAGACATTGCCGTTTAGATGTAGGCCTATAACACGGCTGTAGACCTATATTATGTTGTCTTGAAGACAGGCGAGCGATTAGTTTGACTAAAGCTCCCTCCTTACGCATTATAATTAAATTGATCATGGTAGGCTATAACTGAGATAACATTATTTTACTAATAGCTCCATTAACGCGAGCTGCAACAGAGTATACATTTGATTTTCAACATAGATTATCGTTTTTTAGTTCAATTGACTGTGATCGCTTTTATTTGATCATTCGTCGGCGCGCAGATCAATAGGCCATTTAAAGATATGTATCATGTAATCCATGGTCTGTGAAATCTATAAGAGAAAGTTGATGAAAATGAAATGCCAGCATATATAGGCCTATTTTTGATTGATTGGAACTTGGAAGAGGTCACTGTGACAGTGACTGTCAAGTGCATGGGCCTACTTCGTCCTATTTGTGAAGGATAATTTTGCCTAGACCAACTAATCGTTGTATATATGCCAACATGATCATATTTTAATTCACCTTGACTTATTATCTTGATTTACCTTTCCACATAAACAGTTTGGCCAGTGGTTCTCAAAGTGTACGTGGTCCGGGCTCTGCATGGAACAACAAAGAGCCTATAGGCCTATACGCTATTTGCAGAAGATGGGGTCCGCGGCCAAATAGCTGCATAGGCATACATGTGGCTGTGAGGGTCCTTGACATGACATTTTTTAAGAAGCACTTTTATAGTAGGCCTATCCTTTTATATTCTGTTTTTATAGCCCTCTATCTATATGAAAACTTTCGACTTTTGTGTGTGTGTGTGTGTGTGTGTGTGTGTGTGTGTGTGTGTGTGTGTGTGTGTGTGTGTGTGTGTGCGCGCGCGCGGCGCGCCGCATGCGTGCGTGCGTGTTGTTTACCGCTGGCTCTCAATTATAATTATGATTATGATGAAGTTGAGGATCTTAACTCGTCACTAATGTGTTCCACCGTCTACCAGTGAGTGGCGCTGCAGAGCCGACAGTCTGTCTACTCTATAGAAACACATTAGACCTCTCCCACCGTCTCTTTCTGTACTCAGAAAGCAACAAAAACAAGTTAAAATGTATTTTTTGCATCTCTATGCATGGGTGTTTAATTATCACTGTGTGGGTCTGTTATGTACCGGGGTTCGGTGGCGTGCTGTTGAATTCGGTGTTGGGTGAAAATGTTAAACAGACCTGACAGTTAAAATGTCATGTATTATTATCATTTCTTTTTAATATAGGCCTATATATCATAAAAGCTTTTGTAAAAATAATTGTGTTGTCTGCATGATTTAGAAGGCAACACAAATAGATTAATTAATGTAACAGCCTACTCGGCCCACAATAAACGTTAAAGTGGGATTTTGCAAGCAATGGCAGCTGCCATAACTTCATGGCTCCAGGGGAAAAATACATTTACTTCAAATCCTTGGGTGTCGTTTTGTCTATCTGCGTTGATTATTCTGATTATACTGTAATAAAATTACAGTAAAATAATACCATGCCAATTTGAACAAACTGATCGCTTTCACAACTCCACAAGGCATATATTCTCCACAGTAGGGTAGGCTACTTGTACCCCCCCTAATCTTTACACATGGTATTGGTATACCCAGGTGGTTCAGGTGCAATGCATCATTGTTGATTAGCAGTATTGGAGGAGCATGCAGTAGTCCGAGGTGGAAAGCCTTATGGTGACGCGAGGAGCAGTGGTGCGTTTTTGGCACAGAGAGAGATCGAGAGGCCTATTGTTTTTTTGTTGTGCTTATAGTTGTCAAAATGCAGATTAGAAGACCTCCCTGTTCCTGAATGCATGTTTTGGTAAAAAAAAAAAGAAAAAAAGACTGACGTAGCAGCAGCAAACAGACCAGGTGAAGAACAGAAGAAGATAAGAAGTTACACGTACACCGCCCGACTTGATATTTTTTAGGGAAATTAAGGCAGAAATGGGGGGAAATAGCCGTACATAACTGCAAAGAATGTTCGGTGACGTATCGCCATACCTCAGCTTATTGTGCTGAAAATCCTCAGGTTTAATTTAACTCCGGGAGTGCGTAAATGGAACCAAATGGACCCGTACCGTCCGACGTCTGTATGGGTTCATTTGGTTCCATTTACACAGTCCCAGAGTTATACGAAATCAACATATCATCAATCATATAGGCTGGCAAAATTGCAAATTAATACTTCAACACTGAGGGGATAAACGGTCAAAAACTATACTACAATTAATTAAAAAAATAATTATTCCAATTCATTGATTATTGCTATTCTTATTACATTTCCTCAAGCTATCGTTGTTTTTAGTCCACGTATGGCACGTCACTGTTTAGGGAGTATAATTGTGGACCTTATTGGGTGTTGGGTTCTCATGGAACTCTCATTTCATTTCATAAAAAGAGAAAGAGCTTTAAAATAACAACAGCCAAGTACATTACGAGCTTTCTGTGGCTTCTGGGCTCTGGTGACGTATTAGTTCAGGATATGAATGGAGATGATTATTGTTATTACACATAAAACGCACATATTATTTTTAAAGGAGGATAATGAGTGTGCTGTATAGCTACTTTACAAAGCCATAAAGTTTGGTGGTCATACTTTTACGAAGATATTAAAGTGATCGGCCAATTAGTTCTGGGATTAAACTTTGTTATGGGGCCACAAGTCAAAGGTACAGTAGCCGCCAGTAGGCTAACCTTTTATTATTATTATTTCAGAGCTACCAACCTGCACACATTTTGTGTACCAACCACGCAATTCTAGGTGTCTATACACCTAGAATTGCGTGGTTGGTACACAAAATGTGTGCAGGTTGGTAGCTCTGTTATTTACTTTCCTGCAACATGCATATTAATTAATAAAGCCGACTTACTTCACATAGATCCAAAAAATAATAATAGCCTAATAACGCAATAACTTTTACTAACTCATACATCTCAGAGGCAAATATTGTTTTTAAATGTGACTTTACTAGTAGTTACTTTGTAGATCTGTATTTGTCTTTACAAAACAGACTAAAGCGCTTAAGCCCTACATTTCGGCAATTTGAAAATTTGATCTACAAACTCACAATGTCACAATGCAACATACTGTGAGCTTGTAGATCTGCTATTTTCAAAAGAGTTTTATAAATTTGAAAGGTTGTGAAATGGGACATTCTGTATAGTTATACATTTTAAGCTATATTTGGATACCAATAGCCTACCTTTGTAGGCTACTTTTACTCAAGTTTGAATTCCGGACTTTTTTCTTGGCTACTACATTTCAGTATTATTGATACTTTTTGAGTAAACCATCTGTGTATGTATAGCCTACTGTTTCCGCCAGTTGTGTGCGTGTTGTTATGAAGTGGAAGGCATGGCTTTCTATCAGCTCTCCCATCTCGGAGGTCCCGTGCCTACACCAACAAACCCCAACTTTCTTTAATTCCTTCTAAAGGACACATTTATTTTCTCTACCATTTAGACCTAATGGTCTTGAGCAAACTTTGGGCAGATATTATCTCGACTGTAAAAAAGAAAAAAAAGGCTACTTGTCCAAGGTGGGACATTTCTTTTCTCTCACTGAGGAGGTTAACTCCGGACACATGATAGCCCAGCTGATGTTTTTTCCCCTACCTAATCATACTACAGCCAGAGAGCGTAGCAGATCCACAAGCTCGAAACATCTTTCGACAATATAATGCAGGACATTCCCTAGAAAGTGTGTTTCTTATTTCCATATAGTTCGAAAATCATGCAAGGCAAGCTGTAATGTTGTAGTCGTGCTGGATTGCATGGCGTCCTGCTAAGCACTCCTCCGAGGCAGCGGGAGGCCTGGGTTATATTTAGCCGGGCAGAGCGCACCCTTCTGCCCGCCAGAGTGCAGGGGCCTTACCCCGGGACCGACGGGGCGGGGGGAGCCTTGTCATGCCGGCATAGTTTACTGAGGTTGCGTTTAGGAATACCAGGCTGAGCAGTTCCGCCGGCTATACGGAGTGTACGCCCAAGGCCACTATGTGTTTCGAGGCGTTTTGTTATTTGCAGAAACCTTTTTATCTCCATATTCTAACTTCTTGTGTTTTTTCGAAAACTAATACTCTATACTTGATCATACTACAGCCAGCATTGCACAAAAGCATCAAAAGGAGCTGATCCATAAGCTCGAAACGTGGCGCGAAGGTGCCTGTTTTGAGCTTGTAGATCTGCTACTTTTGCTATTTTTTTATTTGAATCCTGAAACGTCACAGTTTTGGACGATATAATGCAGGAGGACATTATCTTTGTATAAGAAACCAGCAAGTGTGTTTTTTTTTTTCCATATAGTTCAAACATCATGCAAGGCAAACTTTTGTGTTGGAGTCGTGCTGTATTGCGTGGCGTCCCACTAAGCGCTCCTCAGAGGCAGCGGGAGGCCTGGGTTATATTTAGCCGGGCAGAGTGCAACTGCACCCTCCTGCCCACCAAAGCACAGGGGCCTTGCCCTGGCACAGGACGGTACAGGGGAGCCTCGCCGTGCCGTATATACGGTCTCCGGGCTGGAGCGCTTGTTTTGTGTGAAAGCGCGATGGTAGCGTGTGTGTGTGTGTGTGTGTGTGTCCGGCGGAATCGCTGATCACCTTAAAACACGATCACCCTAATTATTTTGCGCTGACCTCACACCGATCGCTCTGTGGGGCGGTTCTTCTTGTATTCTTGTATTTCTTTTTACTGAGAATAAGGTTAGAAATCGTTTTAGGGTTAGGCATAGTTTTACTGGGATTATTAAATTTAGGAATAGGGTTAAGCCCAAACCACACCAATGGGTCGCTATGCAATGTCGACGTTGGTGACATGCGCCACCATGCGTTACATTTAGGAATACCAGGCTAAGCAGTTATGCCGTTGTACGCATGAGGCCACTGTGTTTTGAAGCGAGCGTTATGGTATTTGCAGAAACCTCTCCATATTCTAACTTGTGTGTGTGTGTGTGTGTGTGTGTGTGTGTGTGTGTGTGTGTGTGTGTGTGTGTGTGTGTGTGTGTGTGTGTGCGCGCGCATGTGTGCGTGCGCGCTTCTTATATAGGCTAATTGCTACCTCACTGATGCTCAATATAAGATGATATGGCAACATTTCTGTCTACCTACTTCTGTGTCTCAAAGGAGGGCTGTGGACAGTTAAGAACTTTATTTCTGACCCATTTATTTCCTGTGTTCTTAGCGGTTCCTCTCTCTTCCCCCCCAATGGAAAAAAAGGAATAAATAAATCCCTTCTTTCCTTTACATCTGCAAACCTGTGATGTGACAATAAATTTGATTCTGATTCTGAAACCATGCCTACTGGTGAACATCAACGCTAGACAGCTTTTCTCAAACCTTGTTAGCTGTCCAGGAAAATAAATACTGTATATTAGCTTGGATTCCCCATTGATGATGTCACTGGTAGGCATGTTTTTGAACTGTCAATAAAAAAAAACTGCTACTTTGAGGATGAAACCATGAAAAGCACTAAGACTTGTTTACATCAGCCTTCCATTAAGAGAGTTGCGTCAATGAGGGGGAAGAACAAGGTGCTGCTTCTAAACTCTGACACAGAAAACGAATCACCTGCATGGAATTTCTTGACAGAAAGTAGCTCATAACATGCAATGTTGGTGAGTTTAACGTAGTTTAATACAATCCAATTTCAGACTTTTCTGTTTGGATGAATGGGCTGTCAAGGCCAGAAAGTAGTTCTTTGCTACTCGGTAGGCGTACAATTATGTCACGCGCATAGCCTCTACTGTATGTGTGTGTGTGTCTCTGTCGGGTGGAAACATTGTAAGTCCAAAAGCTATCCGCTATTTTCACTCCTTTTGTGTGACATTTCTGTAGGCCTATGACAAAATAAGGCCATTAATCTGCGGGCGGAAAAAAAACAACATAAAAAATCTGGAGATAAGAGGTTCCCACCCCGACAGTGACTGCACTGCGTGACGCTTTGCTCCTGGTTGAGGAGAGAGAGAGAGAGAGAGAGACCTAGACAGAGTGTGGTGGAGGATGGGTTTGGACCGAGTAGCAACATCAGACACAGAGACTCTGGTGTTTGAATAATTCAGAACAGGGAGGTGGTGAGTGCTTCACCCCGTACACACACACACACACACACACACACACACACACACACACACACACACACACACACACACAACCTGGGTGTGGTTTGAAACTTGATCCAACAAGATTCTTTGTCCTTTGTCCTTTTTTTTTTATAAATGTTTTTATCCCACAATTTTGTAACCCATTTTCCACCTGCTGCTAATTGCCTAAGCTGTAATCCTGGGCGCTATATTATGTACTGTTCTAGGCGTATCACGGGCTCCCAGGGGCCACATGTGCAATTCGGTGTGGTGTTGTCTGACATGTTGAAAAATGAAAATCTCCATATACTGTATTTGGCACAGTATATGCACATACTATGTGCCTTTGACTATCATTGTTCTGACAGGCACATCATTCCGACGGCACGTTGGTCCGACTCGCCCCATTACTAACCCTGTCCCTATCCCTAACAGTACATGAAGCAACGCATTCGGAATAAAGGGATGACGGAATTATGGGCAGTCCCCTTCCCCTCGACATCGCCCCTGGGGCCCGTTCTATCGTGTCTGACATCAGTGCCTGTTGAAAATCCATATGTGCACATGCAGGTAGAGAGTATTATTTTGATGCTGTATTAACCCATCTTGCTGGGGAAGCCCTGGAGCCATTTGTAATGTGTGCACTGGATTGGATTATTGGATGTGTGATTGATGAGGGCAGGGCATTGGCACTATGTTGGTGGGAGTGTCATATATAAGGCGGCACGTGGATGAAATCAACCCTCAACGTCTTCTGACAGACATACTAGGGGTTGGAACATGCACCCAGCAAGCGGGTGGTGCCAGGGGGGTCCGTTTAAACCTTAATCCGGTCGTTTAAACGGACCCCTCGCCAACCTTAATCCGGTCGTTTAAACGGACCCCTCACCAACCTTAATCCGGTCGTTTTAACGGACCCCTCACCAACCTTATCACAAAAATGATATGAGCAGGATTCGAACCCACTCAACCCAGGAGGTATGGATTGAAAGTCTATTGCCTAACGAGGCATGCTACGAGCTGGTTGCTGGAATTCTTTTCCAGAGTCTACTTCATTATAACACGCCCGAGTCATGTAAAATAAAAATAAAAACCCGCCCAGTAAGAGAGGGGTTGGGGGAGGGGAAGCCTCGCCCCTGTGAGGCGAGGCTTCCCCTCCCCCATCCTCTCCCACATGTCTGTCAGAAGACGTTGAGGGTTGCTTTCACCCAACACCTATAAGGCGCAACACCCCCTCTCAAGGAACCTCTGGGGGTCCACCGGCCGAGCCCAACTTTGAGAGCTGGACTGATCAGCTCCACATTTCCTGTGGTCACTGCCAGTTAAGACTCCCAACGCGCATCATTTGTACATGTGTTTTATATTGTTTTGAAATATTCCTTACTTTAATTTAATAATGGAAGTCAGATCGGGGGGCTAATGCCTCGCCCAATTGCAGTAGATCAAAGGCAAAAAACACAGATGGCTGATTCTTTTATTGAACATCAGATCCAAGTGGATGACGAACGGCCGAACCATGTGGAGGTTACTGGAAGAGTCGCGTCAATGCATGGGTCGGTGCATGGCGCACCGGTTCTGGTTGCACGGGTGGATGGTTGTTCTGTTCTCACGGGTGCATGGTTGTTCTGGTGTGCGACCAGAACAACCATGCACCCGTGCAACCAGAAAAACCATGCACCATGGTGCACCGGTTCTGGTTGCACGGCTGCATGGTTGTTCTGGTTGCACGGGTGGATGGTTGTTCTGGTTGCACGGGTGGATGGTTGTTCTGATGGTTGTTCTGGTTGCAGAACACCCACACTTTTTTGATTTGTGCGGAATACTGTGAATGAAGCCGTGGTCATCACCATGCTGGCTTGTGCTGGATATTTTCATGACAATAATATTACCAGAAACACAAAGAGCTAGCCCTGAATGACCATAATGACCATGTACACTCTCAGTGTTATGAGGGTCCTTGCAGTTTAGTTGAACTCATAATGTGTCGTAGAAAACCTGGAGACTTGACATTCAGTAATTGGATCTTATGATCACCAGTAAGACTGGGGCGAGAAGCGACCTCGCCCTAAACGGCGAAGAAGTGTTTGTCACGGACACATTGATGACCCCTGTGAGGACACTGTGACCTTGTGTGTGTGTGTGTGTGTGTGTGTGTGTGTTTGTTTATATATATGTTGCTGTCTTTGACGTGCATGTCATATCTTGCTATTTATACCCTCTGCTCCAATGGGGTGTGTATGGAAGCTGCTCCAATGGGGTGTGAATGGGAGCTGCTCCAATGGGGTGTGTATGGAAGCTGGAGGACTACGGTTAGCCTGCCAAATAATGGTAAATATGTTTTGACCTAATCTAATCCACAATCCTCAAATTTAAATTAATTAATTAATACATTATTTCAGATTTTTCTTTTCACAGATTCATTGTTAGGCTATTTAGGCTAGTATTGAATCTAACAATTATAAAAGAAAGGGAAAATGAGAATCTAAAGTTTCACAATATCAACTCTGGGTTTTATGCCCTAACAACAGTCCGTTGCCATTTTCAGATTAATTATAGGAAGTTCAGTTGACAGTCTTTGTCAAGTTAAGATTTGTCAAATCCCATTCCAAGTGGACACGACTGCCTTCCAAAGTTTGCGTGCCCTGCATGGGTAGTTAACCCGTCCTGGCGGAGATCCCTGTGCTCTTTTCTTTCTGCTCATGATCTGCTTGGCACGTTGCAGCGTACTGATGAAATGTTTAAATCTAACGTTCTCCACCACTGAAAAGGTTGCGTGTCGCCCCGACTGCGCTCGTTACTTCTTGAGTGCGGTTCGCAGGGTCGAATGATGTGGGAGTTTGGCTCTGAAATGGAATGGAATTGTTGGCTGTCATCTTTTTTACCAGACAGATGGTGAAATGAAAGATAATGCAGATTGGAGTCTGGACGCTACTGGAGTTGATCAGATCTCTGCCTCAAAAAGATTCCTATTCTCTCAGGCTTATGACAATTGTTTGTTGTTTTGTTTCTTTGTTTTGTTGTTTGTTGTTCATTTTGTAAAGCGTCCTTGTGTTCATGAAAGACGCTATATGAATTCAAGCTATTATTAATATTATTAATAATATTTTGTAGTAATATCGTAGATTTATTCTTAGATCAGTAGTCAAACCTTTTAATTTCAAGGACCCCCATAGACCACCACCCCCCTTCAAAATCATGCATGTGCAGAATGAAGAATCCACAGAAAACAACTATTACATAAGCCTCGCGGCTTCCCTCGGACATGTACATGCACGGGAGTAATAGAGTAACAGAATGAAATGACGAGAATCGTGATACAGGCTTCGGGCTTGCAATTTAAATACACTGTATTGAATGTCAATTTTGATATGTATAAGTATCGTGACAACCTTATTTGGAACTATATAATATATGGTATAGTGTTTGAATTATGAACTATACAGTAGTGTATGGAATTACAGCAGCGTCTGGAACTATTGCTTGGTCACCCCATGAAACGTTACTTGTTATCTCTGAGCACACTGAAGCAATCAGTTTCATGCTATTTTGGCAAACGATTGAATATTGTGTGTGGATATTCTACAATGGAAGTGTATGGGAGAGCCATAACTCTGCACACTCCCATCTGCCTATAGTCTGCCTTCCTATAATACAGCTGTGTGTGTGTGTGTGTGTGTGTGTGTGTGTGTGTGTGTGTGTGTGTGTGTGTACGTTTTGAAGTGTGCATCTGCATGCAGCTGGTAGCGCCCACCCCTCCCTCGGATAATATGCGATATGCGCGTCATCTAATTTTCCTCTCTCAAATTCCCCCGCTCGGCTTCAATTTGGACGCCGGGTCTCCGGCTCGTTGAGAAATGTAGATTGTAGCCAATGGGGCTCCGCGAGGCCCCGCTGCCGCCGCCATTATCTGACATGTACAGATAGCATTATTAGAAGCCTAATGGGAATCCATCCACGTATTCAAGGCCCTCTGCCTGCCTGCGCACGGCTCACATTACCGGCCCGACGCAGGTGAGGCGCAATTTAATGGCTGTCCAACTTTTGTGTGTGTGTGTGTGTATTTCAGAACCCTCTGAAAACCTTTGCTGTCCTCTCCCAAAAGCTTTGTAAAGGCTAGGTAGTCCTATTTTGACGTTACGTTTAGAGATTTTAGATATGGAGTTATACCTACTGTACACACGTGGTCGCTCGCTTTGGTGTCGCACGGCAGAAAATTGCCGATCTGTAAGCTCACGGCAGCATCGCAGTGGGGTGTGTGTGTGTGTGTGCGTGCACTGTACTTGTGTTTGAGATATTACTGTATACTAAATGTTCCCTCAAGTATAGTAGGAAATAGAGGCTGTGAGGACAATTTGTCTGGTCTCCACACAAAATAAATGACTGTTTTATGGACGGTTAAAATAGATTTCCATGGGTAAGCCTTACAATTATTAAGACATCCAGGCTAGGATTAGACATTTAGAGGCTAGTTTTACGGGTTGGCTGAGGTTTGACTTATCCCGGATTTTTTCTTAGTTATGCGCCTGATGTCTCGCACCAAAAATAGACGAGCTATAAGCTCACAGTGCATCGTGCTGTGACACATGCGGGCTTATACTGTAGATCTTGTATGTATTTTGTGGTGCACACAATGTCAGCGTGCAACCGGGCTCGGTGTTTAGGGTGAAAATAACAAGTCCTCACAACTATAGGGTGTGTGTGTGTGTGTGTGTGTGTGTATGAGTGTGTGACTGTGTGTGTGTGCTCACGTGTGTGTGCGTGCGTGCACTTTTCCTCGTCTCCTCGGCCGATAACGATCTCACTCGCCTGCGAGGAAGTGATTTCCCTCTCGATCCTTTCTCATAGAATATAGCTTAAATCACTGCACTTGTAAAAATCTCTTCTCTGGTCCTTGTCGTCAGGTAGAAAACTTGTATCTCCATTTTATTTTATACCGTATATAGATGTATTTTTTTTTTCCATAAACGCTCTACTTCATCATGACTGCAGTGTCATTCAAAATATAGCAAAAATAGCTGATCTACAAGCTCACAGCGCTGCTCATCGCGACATGTTGTGAACATATAGATGGGCTATTTTCGCTATTTTGGGAAACTGATTGAAAGGGAAACAACAAATGCAAACAAATGTGAATTTACCTTTTGAGAATAAAGTCCAAACCTTTAAAAGGTTTATAGCTCTTTTCAACTTGTGAAAGCTGATTTGCTTTTATTGTGTTTCTGAAGGTCTCGCATCCTTTCCATGTGCCGGAAATAGCTGATCTGCAAGCCACGACGTGCCATGGACGCGGCGCGTTGTGTGATTGCATATCAGCTATTTTCGGCATGCAACACTTCATATGACGAAGCATAAGTCAGGCCTCACTTTTTTTTCTTTTTGCCGAGCCAAGGCGATGCACACATCGCTCCTTGTCGCAAAATAAACAGTGTAAGGGACAGTAGGTCTGGACACGGTGTTGGTAAGCTATGAGCTTTTCTCATTGGCACAAACTAAACAACAAGTTTACCACAGTGTTTGGGACATGTTCTTTGAGTTGTGAGCTGCACCAGAGAAAAGCATGCCAGAGAAACATTACATGAATTTGGTTTGTTGGACTCAGGTTTAGCAGGACCGGGCTGGACTTTTGGCCCTGTGCAGTGCTTTGTATGAGATCAGCACCGTAATTTCCCAATTTATTTTATCATCTTCCAAAAAAAATAAAAAACAGTTTTAGATACTGTATATATATAAATTTAAAAAACGGTGAAATTTATTAACAAGTACTTGTGACTAAATAACTACATTGGATCCATTTTGAACACAGGCTTATTTTTCTCCCATTTGTCTGAAAAGTACAATTTATTTTGACATACAAGGTTTCGACGATAAGTAGTGCTATGCTGCTACCAGCGTGTGTGTGTGTTTGTGTGTGTGTGTGTGTGTGTGTGTGTGTTGTTCTCCCCATATTTTTTATTTTCTCAGTGAATAGAAGCTACAGCTGCAGGGCCCTCTTTTTAGGCTTCAAGATGTGCGTGCGTGTGCACATTTTTGCATACACAAGGGTGGTTGTGTGCGGGAGAGAAACTGTGGGTGTGTATGAGTATGAGTGTGTATTGCGTGCATGTGTGTGTGCACGCGTGTCCACACTATAGAGATGTGAATGCTCTCAGCATTGCGAGGAAAAAGAGGCTGAGTCTGTTTCAAACTCCAGAGAGAGAGAGGGAGGGAGGGAGGGGGGGGATTGGAATGATGGAGACATCAGGGACAATGATTGGTTCATTAATTTTCATTATAGCTGATTATTCACTATTATCTTGTGTGATGCAGAGTTTGCATGTTTTTTGATCTGTTTCAAATACAAATTAAGGTGTTTTTAATCGTGTGATTATCATCGGGAAAACGGCCAAATAACTGCAACACATCATATCACACTGACATCTTAGCCTGATGTGTGTGTGTGTGTGTGTGTGTGAGGACCACACACACACACACACACACACACACACACACACTCACACACAACAGGCTACACACTAAAAGCTGTGTGTAGACTGTTCCAATCTGTTGACTTAGATTAAAGCTCTCAGTAACGACTGATTGTCTCCACCAGGCCGAAGGCATGTGGGGAGAGTATGTTTTGCACTCCGTCCGTCCGTGTGTCCGTCCGTCCGTCCGTCCGTGTGTGTGTGTGTGTGTGTGTGTGTGTGTGTGTGTGTGTGTGTGTGTGTCCGTCCGTCCGTCCGTGTGTCCGTGAGCAGCTAATCTCGGCCACCGTTAACCCGGTCGATGCCACATTTTGCACACACACTCCCTGGATGCCAACGATGAACCTCTGCCCCAAACTTTCCAGAACGGCCTGTTATAGCGCCACCAGGAGGCCGCTTTGTGCAAAACAAGTTTTTGCACAGTACACCTACAGATTTTGTCCAAACATCACGCAAATTGGTACACAGTCTCTCTAGAGCCATTCAACGAAACCGGTCTTTCAGATTTCTCAGACTCCATCCTGATTGGTTAAGATTGGCTTCCAAAGTTCACAGGAGTGCTCAGTTTCAAACAAAATGCTGCAAATCATGAACACATCGTGTGATTTCCGTGAAATTGTGCACCCACATTCCCACTAGGCCGAGGACGAAATGCCACATGAACAATTTCAACTCAGCCTCAAGGTGGCGCTATAACTGGCCGAAAAGTGTTTTTACCTCTAACTGCACGGATCTGTGGATAACTTTGTATGCCAACTCCCTAGAGGCCAAGGAAAAACCTTTGCCTGGAATTTTTCACATCTGCTCTTTATAGCGCCACCAGGAGGCCGACATATGTAAAACACATTTTCTATTATTACTCCTTCAGATTTTATCCAAATTTCACGCAAATCGGTACACACTATCTCCATAGTCATGTGATCAACACGGAGCGCCACCATTTCCCATCTTCCATCCTGATTGGCTAAGATTGGCTTCCAAAGCTCACACGATTCGTCCATTTCGAAAAAAGGCCACAAATCACAAACACAGTGTGCAATTTCCGTTAAATTATACACGCACATTTTCACTAGGCCCAGGACGACATGCCACAATTTTTTCCTCAAAATCAGCCTCACGGTGGCGCTATAACAGGCCAATTCCTGTTTTTAGCTATAACTGCATCGATCTGTATACAACTTATGTATGCACACATGGAAAAACATTGTACCTGCATCCCTCCAACACGAACCTCCGGCCCAAATCTTCCTCAACAGCCTGTTATAGCGCCACCATGAGGCCACAACCTGACCTGCCCTGGTGGAGACCTGTGCCGATTGGCACTTTGTCTAGTTCAGTCCTGTGGAGTCCATAGAAGTCAGCATGTCTTCTATGGAAGTTTGCGACATGTTGCAAGTTTATAGACCGGCTATTTTCGGTTGTTGGTTTTTGTAGGTGTAAACATTTATGTGACAACTGTTGAAAATAGCAGATACTGTATTGTGAGCTTGTACATCTGCTACTTAAAAGTAACATTTTGAAGTAAAAGTAGAAATGACAAATACTCCAGCAGTGTAAAAGTGCCCCAAACTTCTACTTGCGTGAATGCACGTAGTTAGGCTCCTTTCCACCACTGCTGGCGGTGGTGATTCCTACGTGGTGCAGAATGCACGTCGATCCGCGTAGGAACCCAAACACTGAAATCACTTTAAAATCTTTGTTTTGTCTCTCGGCAACGCTGACTTCTTCCCAGACGGAGTATCGATGAATATCGACAGCTTTCTGCGAACAACAGAGAACGTTGTTATTATTGCTCAACTTCCAAGTAACGCTGTCTGGAAAAAACAACATGGACTTCTGGCTCCCATCGCATGCTTTCCCCCCGCCCTATGCACGTGCACGTGCGACACACACACACAGGTTTTTACGCACAGTAAAATACAAAGAAGTTTAGGGAAGATAGGGTTTCTCCAATTCTACTATACTTGTGTGGAGACATCTGGTCCTCACAAGTACACACACACACACACACAGACACACACATGCGTGCAACGTGAATTGTTGACATGTCGAAGTGACACCGTTCTAACTTTGACAAGTTCATCTTGACAGCTGTGTGTGTGTGTGTGTGTGTGTGTGTGTGTGTGTGTGTGTGTGTGTGTGTGTGTGTGTGTGTGTGTGTGTGTGTGTGTGTGTGTGTGTGTGTGTGCTGTACCTAGTTGCAGTACTATACTTTAGTACTGTAAACATTGTAGTTGTACTTTACTCCGACATGATTATATGAAAACCTTAGTTTTGTATATTTTGCTATTGTTTTGGCATTATTACAAAACATACATCGATCTCCTCAACCCGACCAATTATGTACATTGGCCATTCGAATATCGCTTCTTTGTTTTGCTATTTGCTACTTTACTACTTCACTATTCTTACTTGATACTGCAAGTTTAATTTGACGCCAATACTTATTTTGTATTTAGTAGATTTTTTTTACTGCAGGACTTTTACTGTGTAGAGTACCAACCCAGAGAATACCAACCCAGTGTTTACCAAACTTTTCGGGCGAGGCCCAAAAGAGACATTTTGCCCGGGACCCACAGAAGTGAAAATGCATGGACGATCTACAAGCTTACAACGGGCCGTTTCGTGCCACGTTGTGAGCTTGTAGATCGGCTATTTTCACTACTTCTAATTATCTATGTATCTCTATATAGTAGGAAAGAAATCACACTCGTGTGAAGTGACTTCATACATCACATTCATCTCAAATTTGGTACACACAAACACACAAAGCTGGGCATAGGAGCGCCCCTTTACTCGAGTCGTGACCCATACAAATTGGTCCGTGACTCACTGTTTGGGAAACTCGCTTTCTCTAACCCGCCAACCCCCCTACCCCTGTCCTGTCCAGCTGGACCAGGCTTTGATGCTCAACAAAACACACGCACACACACATGCACACACACACACACACACACACACACACACACACACACACACACACACACACGGAGCGCTAGGACAACAAAGCATGCCTCTGTGTTTGTTTACATGAGAGAGGCAGCTGTCCTCCTCAGCTGTAGTTCCTGCCTTGCTCATTATAGCCTATAGGTCCTTTTTGAGGGGCGCTAGGGGGCGCTGGCCTCTCCAATGCATGACTTGTGAAGATTATGTCATATTGGCAGCCAAGTCTATGAGATCTTTGAGAGGCGCCTAACTGCTCAAATGACTGGCTGTGTGTGTATGTCTGTATGTAAGACTGTCTGTCTGTGTGGAGCACGGTATTTCTTTGTAGTACGACCTCAACAGCTGCAATACTGCAATGCCAGCTGTGTTGTTGTCGATGGCTCTCAGTTCCCACCTGATGTTGTGTGGGAGTTCAGTTGACTGTCATGACTCTACCTTCACCCTGTTTTGGGCACCGTGCTACATTTACAATGTTAATGATAAACGTTAAGATTTCAAATATAAAGTGCTCAACCACGGATGTTAGGATTTTGCTCGGTGGGTATTAGCAATCGTGTATTCCAATTTGTTCAATACATTTTCTTTTGTTGGCTAGCTAGCTTATCGGTTGGGAGGTGTATTGCACTCTGATACATTATAACTTTTCTGAGAAAATGCAAAATCCTAACATCTGTGGCCATTTGAAATCTGAACGTGTAATGTAGACATCAACATTGTAAATGTATAGCAAGGAGCTCAAAACAGCGGGATGGTCTGCCATGATGCTTTTGAAGAACCAGCGTCACCAGGGCTAACATTTCCAGTGTTTTTAGTTTATTGAAAGAATATGCCATGCACGTGTTTCCAGTGCATGTAGCCTATACTGCAGGCCTTGTTGTTTCCAGTGCATGTAGCCTATACTGCAGGCCTTGTTGTTTCCAGTGCATGTAGCCTATACTGCAGGCCTTGTTGTTTCCAGTGCATGTAGCCTATACTGCAGGCCTTGTTGTTTCCAGTGCATGTAGCCTATACTGCAGGCCTTGTTGTTTCCAGTGCATGTAGCCTATACTGCAGGCCTTGTTGTTTCCAGTGCATATAGCCTATACTGCAGGCCTTGTTGTTTCCAGTGCATGTAGCCTATACTGCAGGCCTTGTTGTTTCCAGTGCATATAGCCTATACTGCAAGCCTTGTTGACTAGATTTAGAAAATATTTTGAAGCTTTTGCTCCTGAATTGATGGATTATTTACAGATTTTTTCTGTACTTGGTCTGGTCTGTTTCAGTGGTTGGAAGTAACTAATTACATTTTCTTAAGTACTGTACTTAAGTACAATTCTGAGGTATTTGTACTTTACTGGAGTATTTCCAATTTCCAATACTTTAACTTATTTGAAAACTTTAGTTACTTTGTTACTAGTTAATAGAGATGCGCCGATCGATCGGCCACCGATCATGATCGGCCGATCATGCCTGTATCGGATCGGATCGGATTCTCAAAATAAATCAAAATTGCCGATCAAAATGCCCGATCAAAACAGACAGTGGGACAGTGGCAAGTCTCCTTTAAGGGGGCGCCTGTTTTTGCAGCTCCGGTCGCTGTTGAGAGCTTGGGAAAAAATAAGAAATAAGTTACAGGTGGAGATGAAGTGAAGTTGGAACGGACAAGCAGATGCAAGCCAAGCTATTAGCTTAGCTTGTTAGCTTCAAGCTAACATCACAACCACTGGCTGGTGAGTGTTTTTAGCCACAGCAACATGTAGCCTGCCCAGTGCTCCTCCTCCTCCCCGGAGAAGTGTGTGGGAGCCCTGGAGACGGAGAGCACGGCCCCGCCCTGCACCCTCCGGCTCGCAGCCTCGCACTGAATGAGAAGAGCAGCCGGGCGATTCCCCGTCATTTGCATTTTGAACGGATCGTTCACGGAAGTGACCGGATCGGTTTCGTTCACCAAAAAGAACTAGTTCTTTTGATTCGTTCGTGACCGACTCATCTCTAAAGTCTTGTCCTGCCTGTTTCTGCAGCGCAGTTCGCTACGCGTTGAGAGCTTGTAGATCTGTCTATTTTTGCAGCGCTGGTGTCGGGGTTCGTTCACGTTGTCAATAAAAAAATTACTTAGATTAAAGGCGGAGATGAAGTTCAATCAGTGGGTTGAATCAGTAGCTACACGCTAATCTAAGCACTAAGCTAACGATCAGCGAGCCTATACAGTATACAAGTGCTAACACTAGCAGCCTGCTTTTTATTTTAGTCTGTACAGTGAAATGTTCAGTTGTCTGTGTCCGTGCACTGAACATGTACGGTATGTTATTATTATTATTATATTTTTGTATTTGATGAAAGAAGAAAGCTACAGTTTACTCTCCAAGTTGTCTCTAAGACAGTGGTTCCCAAACCTTTTCACGTCAAGGACCCCCAAATTGACACTGATCACCAGCCCACGGACCCCCATTTGAAAAGATATGCCAGGGACCCCCATAAAAAGATTGTAGCAGTGATTCTCAAATTTCTCCACCAGTTTAATTTCAAGGACCCCCAGTTTGACTACGAACCCCCATTTAATGCCATTCTATCTCTGAGACCCCAAATTATATTGTAAAATCAATGTTAACCCTGACGGGTCCATTTGGTTCCAAACTATCCTTTTAGCTGGGGACCCCCTGGAACTCCCTCAAGGACCCCTGGGGGTCCACGGACCCCACTTTGGGAACCACTGCATTTTGAGTCTCTACAGTTTACTCTGTAACCTCCAAGTTGTCTCTAAGAGAGTCTAGAGTGAAATATTGCACGTTGCCTCAGCTTGCAAAAAAACTTTCTCATCTCCTAATTTTTATACTTACAATGTCAATGATGTTTAAGAAGAGTACAGTAGAAACTACAGTAAGTATATATGCTACACAATGGAAAAAAATATGGATTTCACGACGCTGTGATCGGTCGGTATCGGCAATATCGGTATCGGCCTGTACTGTTTCCAGTGATCGGTGATCGGTGATCGGCCCCAAAAAACCTGATCGGAGCATCTCTACTAGTTAATTTGTAGATTTGGAATTATGATTACAACACATACTGTATATTAACCACTTCAGCCCTATACATTTTGGCCATTTGAACAGTGCAGATCTAGTAAGCTCACAATGTGTTGCGAAGCGACACAGCTTGTAGATCTTATCTTTTTGTACATTTTGAATTCAGGACTTTTACTGTATTTGTAAAATAGTTTCTACATTGCAGTATTGATACTTTTACTTACCGTAAGTAAAACAACATGTGAGTACTTGCTTCCACCACTGGGTCCAAATGATTGATAATGATCTCCCTATGGCAACATGCTTGTCTCCCCTGGTAGGCCATCATTCATTTTCCCATCAATACTCGATCAATAATTTCAGATCCATATTAATTGCATTATTGTGACGTGTTGCTACGAGCGCCTTTTCACTGTCAGACAATTGTGCATTTCTTTTCAAGAAACGGTTACCCTAATGAGAAATGTACCGTCTTTTATGAATCATTATCTTCACTGTATGCGATGCATCTGTGTGGGTACACAGTCGAGGGATTCTCACTCGGGGTGTGTGTGTGTGCGTGTGTGTGTGCACGTGTGTGTGCGCGTGCGTGCATGATGACTAAAACTAAGACTAGACGATCTACAAGCTCACAACGCATGTCACTGAAACGCGTTGTGAGCTTGTAGATCGGCTATTGTAAAATCATTTTAGACTAAAAATCACATTATACTGTATTTAACACTAAACACTAAAACATTTCGGATGACAAAAATATGACAAAAACTAAATGGAATTTCATTCAAAAGACTGACTAAAACAAGATCTAAATTTGCTGCCCACTCATGTGTCCACCACTGTCTCCCTACAGTTAACCTTTTGGACTCCAAGGCCAGTGCAGGGGAGCTGGGATGGATGTCGTACCCGTCACATGGGGTGAGTACAAACCAGTAAGACGCCTGAGGGCGAGAAGGGCGAGGTTGCGTGCACTGGCCATATATGGAGCGTATCTTGAGTGTACAGGGTGTGATGAGGTCAGATTAAGATATAGAATGTCAGAACAGGTCAGCTCCATACAGTATATGGAGATCTAAGGGTGGCAGCGGGGGCAGTGTATTGAATGTACAGGGCGCAGCTGCGCAAATAACTTAGGGGCAGGCCCGTCTAGAGTTTAAATGGACAGGTATCAGTCAAAAGGGAGACATCGAAGAGGAAGGATGGGGAACGATCAACATATAATGTCATATTGTCGCAAAGCTTGTCGACATTCGAATGTACAACTGCATATACAAGGCGTGTCCCAGTGCAGACTGTAACAAGAAAGTTGAAGAACTCTAGAGTAGAAAATACTTCTGTTCCAAATGCAAAAAAACCTTTTAGGCCTACAGACTTTAAAAACAGACTTCTACTGAAGATAAAAATAGAAGATACGGATGAACTATAGGTGACATGCTTCCAGGAAACTGCTGAGGTCCTGCTGGGTCACAATGTACAGTCGGCAGACCTGGGCCCCTGGGGTTACCAGGGGGCTGAAGTCACGTGATGTCACGATGACCTGGGGGTTTGCCTGGGGTGAGTGACGGGATGTATGTGTCGTGACAGAGTGACGGGAATTGTGAGTTGGGTGTAAAAAATGCACGATTCCAACAAATACACTTCTACTGTATGTATACTGTACATAATTGAACCGCCATTCATGTCTGTGTCAAACATCGGGCGAAATATCTGAGCGAAAGTAGCTGATGTGTACAACCTCACGACATGTGAACTGTAGAACAGTGGAGGGGGAACGGCGTCATGTCATGTTTTATATTGCTAAAGTTAGGTCCTGTTCGTAAAAAATGTGATTAGCTCTGGAATGCTAGTGCGATAAAACAGATAATCCATACAGTAAACAGATAATCCAAGATGGCTGCAGCCATCGACAGGCCATCCACTTGCTGTTTTAGTTTTTGGAAATGCTTTTATCTCGGATTTTAATCCCAGATTACGATTCTAATCAAATATTTTACATGGGCAGCTTTCACTTCCAGTTCACAAACCTGGGGTAAGTTTTTTCCCCTTGAATAAAAAAGACATGACTGAAATGTTTTGATGAATACATGGCAGTCAGTGTGTTAAACCACAGCATCCATATTTTCTGGGGAGAACATTTTTAAAGTGGGGAAAAAGTGGTATAGATGTGCTCCCCCACGTAACACAAAAAGGAACTCAACACCCCGGCCTGGTTGTGAGGATATTTTTTTCTGCTTTTGAATCCTCCAGTATTCTTTTCAAGTGCTCCAGCACTTTAACTGAAACTACAAATTTGACAGGGCAACTTTCGTGTAATATTTCACCAGAAGCGCCTATCCTTTGACTCAAGTACATGGGGTTAGGTGCTGTCTGCCAGTGAGTTACTTTCCACACGGTCCTGTTTGATAGCAGCGCAGCTAAGTGCAGCTTAACGCAGATCTCTGAGCAGTTAGCACTATCTACAGGTTACAGGTTAAGTGTGTGGGACATCATGATGGTTCAAACACTCTGGTTGTGTTGAGTCAATCGTTTTTGACCTTGAGCACACAGAATCCATCTTCACAAGAGCACTGATAAACAAGGTATTGACGGACCCAAACCAGAAATACTTCTAATGCTGCCAGAGATTTCATTTTGATTTAGTCGTCGATTGACTATTTTGTTTGTTTTCTAAACTTTTAAGCCAGGGCTCTTCAATGCTTTTCAGGCCAAGGACCCTTTGAAGCAGGGATCATCTACATCAGTGTTTCCCAACCTGTGTGTCGCGGAGCTTTGGTGCTCCGTTTGATTTGTCCAACTGCTCCGCGTAATTTGACCGAAATTAAGTTATAGTGTTACTTTCTGTCAAATCAGACAGGCACACTAACTCTCCCCCGAAAGCAATATTATAGCTAGTAGCTACTGGGCTGCAGGCTTCTTATAGTTGTGTCGTTGTTGTCACACGTCTAACCATTAGACGTGCGATAACATCAACACGGAACAATAGACTAACGACCCTCGCCCATTGAAATGTTAATGCTTAGACGCATGCAGAAGAGGCTACATTTCGCTCCCTCCAGAAAGACTGGAGCGCGCAGAGCGCAGCCACATGCACGCGTCGTAGACAGCAGACACATGTCCCGACCTAGCCCAAACATTTAGATTCTCTTAGTCCCGACCCAAACACGTAAAGTAAACATAATGTGCCACGAAAAATAGCTGTCCAAAATAGCTGTCCATAGATGTCCAAACATGATTGCCTCGTTCGGCCAACAAATATATCTCCATCCCTCCACAGAAGCGCAGTTATGCCTGATTTATTCTTCGTCGTACACGTGTTATGCTTGCGTGCTGAAAATGGCTGATCTACAAGCTCACAACGCGTTGCGGACGCAACGCGTTGCGAGCTTGTCGATCAGCTATTTTCAGGCTATTTTTAGGCTATGAAAAGTGTTCCCTGGGACAAAAAAGGTTGGGAAACACTGATCTACATCATCATCATCATCATCATTTCTCGACCGCGGTCGAGATCATGAATTTCACAATGCCATGCCAGACTTCCCGGTCCTTCATTGCCATCCCCAGTTCCTGCTTACTGATGCATGTGTCCCTAGCGATGACATCAGGGAACGACAGTTTTCTGCTTTTTTTTGCTTTGAGGCAGGACTCCAGAGAAGAAGGGAAGATATACTGTAACATCATTGTCAGCTCTGTAGCAGTTGCCGGAAAACTGTGTTCTTCTGGATCGGACTAGTGAAGAAACACGGGGAAGGTTGCCGTAGATTAGATTAGTCGATGGGTGGCTCTTCCAAGACAGATTTTGCGCTCTCATTAGAAGGCGGGTGTAAGTGCCATCCAACCGTTTCTCTAGTTTCTTTGAAAGTGTCCATGTCTCGGAGCCATAGAGTAGAATCGGCTCAACGGTCGTCATACATATTTTTAATAAGCTGGGATGACCAGATCCTATGTCATTGCAGGCTGACCTGAGGCCATACCCTTCCTAGTTTGAAAGTCCTTTTGGGATATATATGAATTTATGAACCCAAATACTTGTAGTCATCAACCTGTTTCAGAGGAGTGTTGTTAAGTGTTTTTATAATGTGGTTATTGTTGGATTTGCATATATTTACGTATTCAGTTTTCGTCTCGTTGAGATAAAGACCAACACAGTTGGAGGCCTGCTCAAGAGACTGAAGGAGAGCCTCAGCACATTCCAATGATTGACTGATAAGCGCGATGTCATCAGCGAAGTCAGTGTCGGTTAGGTATTTAGCAGGATGACGTGAGCTTCTCCTAGGGTTTAGTTCATCTACATATTGTACTATAAAGTTGTGTTACAGATTCAACTTTTTCATAGATGGCTTCGTAGACTTGTTTGACAGCACTATCATCAGTGTTTGTATAGTGTATTTTGTTGTATTTAATTACACATTACACACATTTTTTATTAACATATTGGATTCTTGTTAATGTGCATTTTCAACTTAAACACTCAAGACTTAGTTAATTTGACCGTAACCCTTTCGGTGAATGTTCCCACCATGCTATAGGGTCCCTGGGGGTTAATGTGGGGGTCCCTGTTGAAGCCCCATGGGTTCAAACACATTTCTTGTACGATAAGGGCAAAGTACGCCGTATATTAAGTGTTGACCGGGGTCCCCCAGGCCCAGGGAATGCTCAGGGTTAAGATGAGCTTCTTAATCTTAATTGCCTAAAAGGTTTTCACTTTAACGACATGACAGAAAAGCAACAAACTGTGTGTGTGTGTGTGTGTGTGTGTGTGTGTGTGTGTGGTGTGGTGTGGTGTGGTGTGGTGTGTGTGAAGACTGAACGTAATTTAAGCAATGCCCAGTGCATAACGTGCTTGTATGTCTAAAGCCAGTGCGTAACGTTGCAGCAACTCAAGCAAAGCTCTCTCGTTGCAAGAGACCTCCATTTAACCAGCCAGTCCTCAACTTAAAGTACCGCTATACACCTCCCCTGGGCTAACCCACAACGTGTTTATTTGTCTAGCTAGTTAGACTCCTGGGCCTCCAGGACACGCGCGGACACACACACACACACACACACACACACACACACACATGCGCACACACACATGCGCACACACACACACACACACCTCTCTGCTTTTCCTCCAAACTTTATTAAGTGTCAGAATTAGGCCTTGGCAGTGGCTTAAGGTAATCCAGTCATTTGTTCCGTGAAGCTGCCAGGTCTGGTTTCCCCGGGCCGTATACACCTCTGGCACACACACAGTTTGCTGCTGATGCATGCTGGGATATTTTATAAGGTTGAACCCCATGATGAAGAAAGAAGAAGGGGGGGGGGGGGGGGGGGGGGCTCAAGGAAAAAACTCTTGGCTGCTTAAAGTAGCATTTGGACTGAAGACAATTGCAGGAAATTTGTATGACCTTTTAAGGGAGAGATTTATGGGGGCTGGACTATAACAGCCTGCGTGCTCACACCATGTGGGAAAGGAAAGCAGGCCCGAGTTCATACCTCAGTGCGGCGACCGCGTCCGCTTGACGACAATAACGGATGTCCCAGCCCGGCGAAGGCGTTGGTGACGCGGCCGTCAGGCAAAAGTATAACATTAGCGGTGATAAATTAGCAGTGATAAATGCGCATATCCGTTTTTTTTGCGCAGAGTTGAGCCAGAAGTGACTACATTGCGTCATGCTTGATTCCGCTGCCATCTATGCGGCAGGTTGGCGATTAAGCCAAATTTTAATAATAAAAATAAAAACACATCTGTGTCACGGTGTTCTCTGTGAAGGGACGACTGGTAATCAGTATCATTGTTCACTTGGTTTCATCTTTTAGCACCTCTAATCTACTTCATAAGTTGTGTTACACATCGTCTGCACAGGCAAGGAGCGAGCGTTCCGATGGCGATTTTGCACAAAATACTGTCCAGATATGAATTTGATATGGAGCGCTGCGTCGGCCATTGCGTTGCTACGTAGCCTGAACCAATGAATGGTAGCGTGTTGATCTCAACCAATGTGTTTGGGGCAAGTGTTTGGGGCCACGAAACCTCAAATAGAGACTCTGCGTCAGGACAGTCTCATTGACATGCATGTATTTATTTTCTTTTTTTAATATAATTTTTATCCCATGATTTTGTAACCCAGTTCATTCACCCAGTGCCAATTATCTAATGTAATCCTGGGCGCTACACTTCCTCTGCCAACCTGGGGGGGTAGCGGACTGACCTCATGCCTCCTTCTATGCATGAGGAGTCCAAGCTGCTTCTTTTCACCTGACAGGGGGGAATTTCCCTGGCCCGACGTAGCGTGTGGAAGGAACACGTTATTCCGACCAGTTCCTTTCCCCTCCATCAGGTGCCCCGGCTGGCCAGGGGGAGGTATTTTTAGAGACCAGGATTACTGCATGTTTTTGTGAGGGTACCTACCCTAGGGGACACGGCGAGAACATGCAAACTGTTTTGCAAAAGGCCCTTTCGCCAACCCCGCCTCGGGTATGGGCACTGATGACGCAGAGGAGGGAACAGCGTCCCCAGCGGGAATCGAACCCAGGACCCCCTAGCTGTGAGGCGACAGCATGACATACATGTATTCTAATGAGATTTCATCGTTCACTCGCTTTGGTCTAAACCGAGCTTTACTGAAAGCAAATGAAGGTGAGAGAAGGTGAGAGGGTCGACAAGAGCCATTGGAAGAGGGACGGAGAAACGATACACAAGGGGACAAGAGAGTGATTATGCCAGGGAGAGAGAGGACAAAGGGTGTGGGGTGGGGAGTGGGGGGTGGCGGCGCGGGTGGAAACAGATGATTCTGCTGCTGCTACCGATGATGATGATGATGATGATAGCGTTCTCAAGGTGAATGATGGGTAATCACTCACGCCGCCCATGTATCGTCTGACCGCGCTCTGATAAGCACCCTGCCCTGAGAGAGCCCCCCCATGCAAACCATGTCTCATAATGTGCACGTACACACACACACACAATTTCAATTCAATTCAATTCAAAGGGCTTTATTGGCATGAGAAAACATAAGTTTACATTGCCAAAGCAGAAAGAACAATACAGCAATACAATCAAAACGAAAATGATGTACATTTGAAGGTCAGAATCTTCAATAGATCAAATTCTATGTACCAAGGTCACTCGATGCAGGTATAGTGCAGGAATATACACAATGATTAGTCTTTAGGGTGGTTGTGTTCCATTTTATATCCTTCTCCTATCACAGCAACTCACAAATCACACACACATGTTTGTAATACTACACTTGTGAGGGCATCAACATTTTTATTTATAGACGTGAAATGAAATATTTGGTTTTCATACTTTCAGAGCATACCGTAAATGACACACGTGCCGCAAAAAACACAAACATTTAAAATATGGAGATAAGAGGTTTCTCCCGGACAATGACGCTATGCTTGTGGGGACATCTGGTGCTCATAAGTATAGTAATATGCACACGCGCACAGTGCACACACGTGCACGTGCACAAGCACACACTGACAGTGACGAATAGAGCGTGGCTATCGGTCTGCAGAGCCACAATGCACTCCGGTCAGAGCAAATTAAGAGCTTAGTCTCCCGGACGCTTCCCCTGTTGCCACCAAGCTAAACTGTGTGTGTGTGTGTGTGTGTGTGTGTGTGTGTGTGTGTGTGTGTGTCTGGGGGGGGGGGGGGTGGTTTGTATGAGTGAATACTTGTGTTAGTGTCTTTGCATATGGGTAGGTCAACTTATGTGTGTCTGTATGATCTTGTCCATGTCTGCGTGCGTGCGTGCGTGCGTGCGTGCGGGTGTGTGTGTGTTTCAGATAGTCTCTTATCAGTTCAGAACGCAGACTGAGTGCTGAGCTTGCATCGTCCGGGGGGCTTAGCCCCTCCCCACAACTGTGTGTGTGCTCGTGACTGCCCTGAGAGAGCATGCACGCAACCACACACACACACACACACACACACACACACACGCACACACACGCAGAGAGTGGAGGGTCTGAAGAGGATGTGGCATTAATCGTGCCTTTGTTCACGTGCAGAGCCATGTATGATGCACTCTCATCCACTGTTCAAAACAACCAGTAATAATAATGCTACTAGCACCATTTAATGTGGGAGCTCTTGCGCAGTGATTCTTAGAGTTTTTTCATGTCAAGGATCCCCAAATTGATGTGTAAATGGCCAACCCCCCATCTGAAATGGTTTTGTGCCAGTGACTCCCAGGCCGAACCGAAGATGTATGTTAAAGCAAAACCGACCAGTTTATTCAAAACAATTTGTTTTAAAGTTTTCAATATTTTTCAAAGACAAGCTCCCACAAACTCACAACAGGTTTATGTAGTAGGAGAGCAGACGGAAGGAGAGGGGAGAAGAAAGGATAGGAGAAGAGAGCATAAAGAAGAAAGGATAGGAGATGAGAGCAATAGGATATAGAGGAATAGAGGAGGTCTGAGTAGGAGCTACTGTTGGACTTTAGCCAGAATCTAAAGAGCTGTACCATTAAAACAGAACTGAGACCAGCAACGTGAGCTGTGTGTGTGTGTGTGTGTGTGTGTGTGTGTGTGTGTGTGTGTGTGTGTGTGTGTGTGTGTGTGTGTGTGTGTGTGTGTGTGTGTGTGTGTGTGTGTGTGTGTGTGTGTGTGTGTGTGTGTGTGTGTGTGCTCGCTGCACATGATCTGGTTTCTCATTATTCCTGACAGATTTGCAGTGGAACACACATTCTTGTTTCCCTTTCCAGCATGAATGATTCAAGCACGCGCGCATGCACACACCTATAGCAATTGACTGTACATGCTGTATTATCATTTAGGCCTATATTTCATCTCTTCACAACATTCTGGCACTAAAATTTCTTTTTTTCAGAGACAGTGAATGTTATCGACCTTTTCTCTGTCCCAGCAACACACCCTGGAAATATCTAGCACCAGGGAGGTGCCACCAAAATGTGGAATGTCCTACCAACAGTCTTAAAGAAGTGTGAGTCCCGACTCTGCTTGAAAACCACTCTAAAAGAGCACTTTACAGGTGAATGCAATTCAGAAATAGCCCCTGTTAAAAGACAAACTAAAAGATCACCATACATTTAAAAAAAGCTGTCAATTGGGGACGTC
>NC_139707.1:33473552-33498552 GCF_964188405.1 Protomyctophum parallelum
GTTCGGTGATGTCACACGCATAGCCTGTATTGTTTTCCGTCTTGTTGAGGTCGCCTGACGTTGGTACTGTTGAAAATGTAAAATATTACGGCGAATGTTTACCCAGAATATAGCGATGCCGGGGTTCAAGTGGTTAATGTGTGTGTGTGTGTGTGTGTGTGTGTGTGTGTGTGTGTGTGTGTGTGTGTGATGGATGAACTGATGGGAAACACATCCTGACCCAGAGACTAAACATAGGAAGACTCTCTCTCACTCCCCTTCCTCTCTCCACTGCTCTCTCACGTTCCCTCTTACTTTACTCTCTCTCCTTCTCTGGCCTTTCTCTCTCTCTCTCTCTCTCTCTCTCTCTGTCTCTCTCTGTCTCTCTCTCTCTCTCTCTCTCTCTCTCTCTCTCTCTCTCTCTCTCTCTCTCTCTCTCTCTCTCTCTCTCTCTCTCTCTCTCTCTCTCTCTCTCTCTCTCTCTCTCGTTTCTCTGTCTCTGTGGAGAGTGTTTCATTAGACGTGCTCTGAGCTTGCCTTTCAATGACACACACACACACACACACACACAGTGAAGTGTTTCAAGTGAGCTGGTGAGATTCAGCAGGTGTTTTTAATACAGAGAGAAATTAATGATGCGCTAAAAGTCTGGCTTCACCTGTGTGTGTGTGTGTGTGTGTGATGCCACTACTGTTTGTGTGAACAGAGTGATAATTCAAGATTCCACTTATCCAGATTGCGCTCTCTCTCTCTTTCTCTCTCTCTGATGAGGGAAAGAGCTCAATTACTCATTCGAGCAGACATCCATTCAGAACTGATGGGATGAAAACGAAAAAGTAGGCAAAAATAAAAAAAACCTTCCCCAGTCCATTGCGTCCCATTGGTTCTAATGAGTCACTCAAGCCGCACAATGAGCGCAGTGTTGCAGGTATTTCCTCCTTCATCCTATGGTCTCCCTCGTTCTGGCTTCTGATTGGACGCTGCATGGACAGCTAAAAAGCACAATGATCAATTAGATGTATCCCACCATGCTGAAATGAAAGGGCTGTCCTCTCTCTCTCTCTCTCTCTCTCTCTCTCTCTCTCTCTCTCTCTCTCTCTCCAAATGTTTCTTTCTCTCTCAAAGTTCTCTTAAACACACAGCCGCAATCTCGCTCTCCAGCTGATTTTGTGTTCCAGCATGCTGTACAATGTAAAAACTAGCATACTGTGAAAGTATGCTACAGCAGTTGCTGCTTGTTTCCAAGTGAACAGTAAAAACCTCAGTGTTAACTCTTTTTTAAATGATGTATTGGTTAGTGTTAAATGGCTCTATATTGTGATAGTAATCATTACTATAGTTTTTGTTCAGTAACTGTGTAAAATATCTCTATTGTGATAGTAATCATTGCTATAGTTTTCTTCAGTAACAGTGTTAAAGAGCTAAATATTGTGATAGTATTTTACTGTGTAGATAAAATGTTAGTAGAAGGGTAATAAATTGGCGTTATGATCTTTTAAATATTTAACCATGATTATACCATCATCTTGCAGATATTCAGAGGTTTTTGGGGCAGTGTTTTTCCCCCTGAGAGATATTTTTCACATGCAGCGTCTTCGTCTCATTTCTCACCTCGAGTGTTTATTTAAATCGTTTGCTGTCGGCGCACAAACCTTGTATCTCCAAGTTTTTGGGGTTTTAGGTTTTCCAGGGGAAATTAATGTCCTATACTTTAACTGGTGGCCCTTGAGGGGGTTCCAGGTGGTCCCATTTCATGGTGGTTTCATTTTACTCTCTCAAGAGTTAAATTATCGTTACACATCTGCATTACTTAAGTCTACACAATTATAAAAATGTAGAATAATTGTTATTTTGATCGTTTGCCGGTTATCTATCCTATGATACCACCACATCAATACAGTATGGACAAAATCTTATCCAACAGCGACAACATATTGTAAGTCTTGGGAGGCTGAATGTCATCAAATGGTGGTCCGTGGCTCAAAAGCAGAATAAATAATGGACCTTTGATGTGAAAAGGGTTGAAAACCACTGTTTTACTTCATCATACAAGAGGCGTTGCACACAAGACGTGAGAGTTGCTGATCCACAACCTTACAAGGGCTATTTTCACTATTCTAAAATGTATGAAAACTAAAATAAATGAAAAAAGGATGGTTTTTGGACATGCAAGGTTTTCCCCCCGCCTGGACCGGGACTGTGTGTTTAGTATGCAGCTCCAGTAGACTGTGTGTCTAAATAATTAAACTGTGATGCTCAACGGCTCAACACAAGTTCATGCTTATTTTATTTTTCCCTTTTCTCCGGCTTTCTCACAATCCTTTTCCTCTCCCCTGCCTCCCCCCCCACTTTCTCTCCCGTCCATGCCTCTCTCCTTTCCCCCCTCCCTACATCCCTCTTTTCTTTCCTTCTTTTCCCACCTCCCCATCCCTTCATCTTTCCTCCCTCTTTTCCTCTCGTTTCTCTCTCATCCCTCCTCCTCTCCCTCTGTCCCTCTTTCCCTCTCCTTTGTTTTCCCTCTTTACTTTCCCTGTCTTTTCCGTCTTATCCATTCCCCCTACAATTCTTTCTTTCTTTCCAAAGATTAAAGGGATAGTTCAGATTTTTTTAACTTAAGCTGTACTACTTCAACGTAGGAGTTGAGACATTACATTGAGTTGGTTTAAAAGAACCTCATAAATCAAATGTATAAGGTGATAGCTAAATGAGTGTGTCGTTTACATAATGAGCCGACTTATCGGTTATTAAAATAATCGTTAGTTGCAGCCCTACTACACGCCCGTTCAATAATTTAGTTTTAACTATAATACTAAAGGTAATTTAGGATGGGCAGTAAATAACGTGGCTTGTTTTCAATGTGTTGTTTTTTTTGTACGCGTGGAGAAGTCGAGGGGCATCAACGCAAGCGTGTTTATGTGAGCGTGGTCCCGTCTGCCCGGATGCCCGTCTGAAAGTAACCCTGTCTCTTTCCTCTTCTTGTGTCTGTCCTCAGTGGGAGGAGATCAGTGGCGTGGACGAGCACTACACGCCCATCCGGACCTTCCAGGTGTGCAACGTGATGGAGTACAGCCAGAACAACTGGCTGCGGACCAACTGGATCGCGCGCCGAACCGCCCACAAGGTCTACGTGGAGCTCAAGTTCACGCTGCGCGACTGCAACTCCATCCCGCTGGTCCTCGGCACCTGCAAGGAGACGTTCAACCTGCTGTACCAGGAGAGTGACGAGGACCCTGGAGACCAGGGTCACTTCAGGTGTTTACGCTTATTATTATTATTATTATTATTGCAAACCTGCATCTCCCGTCGGTCGGTTGGTCAGTCACGCCTCCATATATGGTCACGCCTCCATATATGGTCACGCATCGTGGCATCACAACCTCCATATATGGTCACGCCTCGTGGCATCACGCCTCCATATATGGTCACGCCTCGTGGCATCACGCCTCCATATATGGTCACGCCTCGTGGCGTCACACCTCCATATATGGTCACGCCTCGTGACATCACACCTTCATAGTCACACCTCGTGGCATCATGCCTCCTAATATGGTCACGCCTCGTGACATCACGCCTCCGTATATGGTCACGCCTCGTGGCATCACGCCTCCATATATGGTCACGCCTCGTGGCATCACACATCCATATATGGTCACACCTCGTGACATCACGCCTCCATATATGGTCACGCCTCGTGACATCACACCTCCATATATGGTCACGCCTCGTGACATCACGCCTCCATATATGGTCACGCCATAATGAGGTTGTGGAGTTCGTTGTTTTAGAAGACAGTTTGAGGGACCAATGGAGTTAATAGGTTTTGTCCAAAACATCTTTTACTACTTTCCAATTTGGTTCAATATTTTCGAAACAACACACAGACGTAAATGGTGTTCAATAGCACTGATTTAAAAAATAATAATATCTAAAACCTCAAAAATAGAGTTAGGAGGTTTCCTCCTGACAGCAACGATGTATGGAGCCGGCCAGCAACTCTACATCTGACCTCAAACCCTTAGATCAGGGGTCGGCAACCCAAGATGTTGAATGAGCCATTTTCGACCAAAATAATTAATTCAAAATCTACCTGGAGCCGCAAAAAAAATGTAAGCCTTAAAATGCTTATATAATGAAGATAACAGGGCTGCAAGTGGATATTAGCCTATCTATCAAAATAAAAAGTGCGCTATGGTTTAAGCCCGTTCGGAAATAGCGCACTGAGCGCACTGTGCAATGCAAACTAATAGGCGAGTGCGCTCCCGCGGTGCGCATTTCCGAACGCAGTCAACGCACCCTCCATTATTATGCCATGTTTTTTGCATTGTGTTCTTATACCCGTTTAATGTGATTTCTGTGTGTGGACATCGCTGGAGAGCTTCTCAACATTGGGCACGTAAAATGTCACTTTAATCTTCACACACGATTGCAAGCTCTCATCGGTGAGGCGTGTGCGGTATTTGGATTTAATGTAGTTCATGTTTGAGAATATCTGCTCACAAAAGTACGTTGATCCAAAGATGGATAATACTCCAAATGCGAGTTTCTTCATAATTGTCTGGAAGAGCATTCCATGTTTTCCACACAAGTGTGTGGGAAGGCAGAAGGGAGCAAACTTTTAAGAAGTGGATCGCATCTTTAAACTCCACCACTGCTGGCTGCTGCTTTGCTGTTTCGTTCAACCCGGGAGATAATAAAACGTCTATATGACTCCTTCATATAGTCACCGTCTGTGAACGGCTTGCCACGTTTTATTTATTGTTTGATAGTTTGTCACTGCAGATTTAGCCATGGTGCGTCATGCAACTGCACCCTGTTTTACGCAATCGCTACATTTACATTGTAAACGTGTACATAAACATTCAGATTCCAAATATAAAGTACTCGCCACATGTGCCACGGGTGTTAGAATGTTGCTGGTACAGCGATTAGCATTGCTGCATCCCGCGTTGTTTAATAAAAAGCATTTTTATCCGAGCTGTTATTTTGCCATTGGCTTTCAACTACGCGCCCCCACCCGGTGTGCAACTGTTTCCCAACCCCGTTTGAGAAAAGGGGCGCTCGGATAAAAATGCTTTTTATTAAACAACGCGGGATGCAGCAATGCTAATCGCTGTACCAGCAAATGTCTAACTCCCGTGGCAAATGTGTCGAGGACTTTATATTTTAAATCGGAATGTTTATGGACTGCGATTGCGTAAAACAGGCTGCTGTTGCGTCATGACTGACAGTCATGTTTCAGGGCTATAGCCTACTGCAGATTAAGCATACAGGCAATCCATCATAATATGTATTCTACACATTTTTACAAAATTGGGAAACTTAAGAATGTTTCTGTCACGTTTGGCCTCCTACAGAAACCATAAATGAAAAATAAAAATGTGAAAAAATAAACATTATACATTTTCATAGATTTTTTTGTAATGCTACAGGGAGCCACTAGGGGAGTGCTCAAGTGCCGCAAGCGGCTCTTGAGCCGCCGGTTGCCGACCCCTGCCTTAGATGTATGCATGTGCATACCCTCTATGCTATAGTTTTAGTTATTTTGTTTAGCTTTGAGAGTTAACCCTCGACAACCCTTTTTTTTTCTCCCCAGGGAGCACCAGTTCACCAAGATCGACACCATCGCGGCTGACGAGAGCTTCACGCAGATGGACCTGGGCGACCGCATCCTCAAGCTGAACACGGAGGTGCGCGAGGTGGGCCCCATCACGCGCCGCGGCTTCTACCTGGCCTTCCAGGACGTGGGCGCCTGCGTGGCGCTGGTGTCCGTGCGCGTCTACTTCAAGAAGTGCCCGCGCACCGTGCGCAACCTGGCCACCTTCCCCGACACGGTGCCCACGGACTCACAGTCCCTGGTGGAGGTGAAGGGCGCATGCGTCAACCACTCCAAGGAGGAGGAGCCGCCGCGCATGTACTGCAGCACGGAGGGGGAGTGGCTCGTGCCCATCGGGAGGTGCCGCTGTGACGCCGGCTACGAGGAACGCAGCAGCGCCTGTCAAAGTAAGAGTTTGCTTCTTTAGGGGGGGTTATTCTTTCACGGCCATGTTTCAAATCAAACGTTATTTATAGAGCAGATTTTAAACAGTCGAGATTGACCAAAGTGTCACGGTCAGATCAAAGCATCAACAATAAACATGTATGCATGTGCACCCACATGTGCCATTGAGCCAATTCAGTAGATTGTCAGTGAATTGTCAGAACATTGTCAGTGAGAAAGTGGGGCATTTGCCAAGGTTGTATAATGTTAATTCTATTCAGATTCCCTGACTAGATAGTGTTCCTCTGCTGGACACTTCATTTCAGTAGCACAGAGAATAATTATTAGCAAGGAGTTGGAATGGAATGCCTGTAGCATCAAAACACAATTGAAATAAAATGAGTATAGTAGCCTCAAGAGTGCTCAAAGGCCATTGAAATCTAAAACTCAATGGACTGGGCACTTCTGATGGCAAATGGCTGTTCCAGAGAGTTGGGGCTTCGCTCTCCTCTGGATCTCAGCCTAGTTGTGGGAACGGTTGAGAGGAGCTGGTTGGCATGTTTGATTTGTTCTTTGTGGCTCAGAGCTCAGAGCCCATAAAGTCCTAACATCTCCTTCCCGGGGCCAAGAGGGGAATTCTTCTTTTAGGCTTTAGTGGTTATAAGATGTTTGACTTGAGTGACCTTTTCCCGTGCGTTTGAATACCATGCCATGACTCGTGGTGCGTTTGGGTTTCCCACTGGGTGGTTGAGTGTGGTCAAACACGCCTGCACACCTCAGACGTCGGTTACATTATGAAAATCACATAACAGTTGTTCATGTGAAATTCACGGAACGTTGGTATTCTTCGATTGGAAGTGCAATACATTCTGTACTCCTTCTGACGTCGGAACCTTTCTTCGTAAGGGGAGGTTGATGCAACTACAAACCGTCATTCTGAGCTTTCAGGCGGGCGGTCTCAGAGCGTATTCTCGGAACTCCTTCCAGATGTCCTCCTGACGCTTCGCCCGTCCGAACCCCGCCGTCAGACAGAGTATGTGTTGCGCTCGGAAACATGGCAGACTGCATATTATGTGTATTGTGGATCACACCTTGGATGAAAAGATGTGTACGCCTCATCATATGTGCCTGCACGCAATCTGCAGCGTGTGTGTGTGTGCGCGTATGTGTATGCAATGCATGTGTTTTGCAGTTGCATCACTGTCTTACAAGTGTTGGCGGATGTGTCCATGCTTCCATCCGTGTGTGTGTGTGTGTGTGTGTGTGTGTGTGTGTGTGTGTGTTGTGTCACCTCATCAGCTGGCCTACGGGGAGGAATTTGGGAAGTGTGGTGGTCAGGATGGGGTTAATGGGGTGAGAGGTCAACGAGAGGAGAGTTTGGGGGGTGGAGGGGGGGAAGGGATGGTTGATGGAGTGTTTTGGACCAGGGTGTTGGTGATAAGTAACCCAATGTGAAACCGGCCTCACTCACACACACGTCTGTCTGTCTGTTTTCAAACAAGCTCAACGCTCCTCTCGCCCCATCTCTTTGTGTCTTTTCGCCCATGTGTTACATTTTGTCACTGTCGGGTGAAAACCGTGTATGTCCAAAACCTTTCCAGAAATGGATTTTTTTTAATTAGTGTCTCTCTAACATTTTTGTCTAGTTTGTATTTGTTAATGAAATTGGTTTTAGTCAGCATACAGTAGCTTAGTTTCTTTCTTTTTTTCAGTGAAAAAGAATAATTTTCATCCTAGTTTCCGTCGACAAAATCATGTCTAAGATGTCTTCCAGACTGGCCTTTCACTCTGTCTGTCGCTTTACTCTCGTACTTAATTAGCAGATCGCTCTGTCTCTCTCCTCTGCTCCCCTGGGCCCTGCCCCGGTGTTAATTAAAGATCAAAGAACAGTCACTCCCAGGTCCTGCCCCCTGCCGCCCCTGCAGGGAAAACCCTCTGTCCCTGCCCCCCCTCCCATCCCGGGCCAGGGGCCCCCCAGGCCTGACTCACCACCCTCCAGACAACAGAGAGAGACATGGAGAGAGTCTCAGCCACAGCTGTTGGCTTGAAGAGCTTGTGTAGCTCCTAGAATATAATATTCAGAATGCCTTCACCACTGCTGGGGCTCTCAGAATGAGCTGTTGGTATTTGGGGGGGGGGGTTAGAGGAGTTACTCCTCGGGTTTAGAGAGGGTTTCATGAGGCTGAGGAATGTAGAAAAACATATTGTTGCACGATACAGTCATCATTGATTCCTCGACGGGTTTTTAAAATCTCTGAAATAATCAGATCTTGGAACAAATCGGGACCATATAAGAAAAAAGGAAAGTCGGAATTGGACCAAACCGCTCTGAATTGGACCAAAATGTCACGGGTCCACTCGGGCTCTGTGCCGTCACTTGAAAGAAAAATCTCGGAACAGGTCCAACAGGTCCATTTCGGGTTTGGTTCCTTTTATCTTTTTTACCCGTGAAGAGCTACAACAGAGTACAACAGAGTCTAATAAACTATTCAATCAAATTCAATCAATCAAAGGTCGGTCATCGGTGTCCGACTTTTCAGAACGAGACACAAATGTCGAGATCTCTACACACGCACAGTTGGTGGTTCAAATCTGACTCACGGAAATCAATTCCCATGCGGCTTCAAGGTGTTCAGTTGTGGTAAAAAGATATCACGATCTAGATTCAGATACTCTTATGTTTTTGCTACCAGAGAGAGACTTTAAGAGAGGTTTATGCCAAGAACTTTTTGATGAATTGAACAATGTGAACCCTGTTGTAAACAAGTGTAATGCTTAATTGGGTCGTCCACTCACAGTTAACAGTCTTTGTATTGAGTTTTGTGCTTAAAATGTACTGTAAATTCTACAAACTGTTAATAAATATTTCAATCAATCAATCAATCAACTTTGAGGTTGTCTGTTTAAAGCCACAGTAGTTGGGTCCAGGTGCCACATTGTGAATGTAGTAATGTTTTCTATCGCCCATCGTCTGGCCCAAAATCGCTGATGAACACGCAGACCCGCCCGTCTCTGCAGCGCCGTTCGCAACGCGCTTAGAGCTTGTAGATCTGTCTGTTTTTAACCTAACATAACCTAGATTATAGGCGGACATGGTGATGATCAGTGCGTTGAATCAGCAGCAACAAGCTAATAAGCTATAAGCTAACACCACCACCAGCCTGTTAGCTTAGCTTGTTGCTAACGATTTGTTACTCCGTCTTTTCCTTTACTCTTTTTTATTTTTTTCCCCCGACTTCACGGGTCACGCATTGGGTTGTGATGAGACACGAGACAGCAGTGTGCATTCTGGTGTGGTGTATATTATTAAACTGCATGGGTCCGGAGAATAAACAACATGTACAGTAAGTAGCCTCCCTCGGTCCCAGCCTTTCTCAGCCAGAGTGAGCATGAGCGACTGTGGCTCAAGAGGTAGAGCAGGTCGTCCAATGATCCATGGGTCGGCGGTTCGAATCCCGGCTCCTCCTGTCTATATGTCGAAGTGTCCTTGGGCAAGACACTGAACCCCAAATTGCTCCCGATGTGCTGGTTGGTACCTTGCATGGCTTCCGCCGCAATCGGTGTATGAATGTGTGTGTGAATGGGTGAATGTAATGCACAATCTATGTAAAGCACCTTGGATAAAGGCGCTATATAAATGCACCATTTACCATGACTTCGCCCGATCCCCGATGCTGCTGCTGGGATTCTGGGAGCATACCATTATAACGGGAGGAGGGGGTTTCCATCCGGCCACTGGTACGACTTTGCTGGCCCAAATCGATTCGCATTTTGCTCACACTTACATTATTTCAGTGTACAGTGTGCTACATATTATTTTGAAAAATAAAAAATTGCAGATAAATCGCCTACATTTTCGGCGATAGACACATCCAATCCACGATTGCCAATATATTCGTATCGACACCCAACCCTATAGTGAGAATCCTGATCTCAATTATTGTGAAGGAAAATCGAGATTCACATTTAAACAAGAATCATGCAGCACTAACATTTCCAATCTGGTCAAAAATATGAACACAGACGAGTGAGTGACCACCTCCCCATCCCCCTCTCCGTATGGCGGGTCTGAGGGCTTTGTGTGAATGTTTCTATGTATTTGACAATCTCTTATAGTTTCAGAGAGGGACTAATGGACTCTAATAAGGTCTTATGTTACCCCGGAGTGGGACAGCTGCACTAGCAGCCCCCAACAACCACCAACCCGAGCACCTCCGCCCCCCTCCACCCCCCCCCCACACACACACACACACACACACACACGCGCACACACACACACACACACACACACACACACACACACACACATCCTCACTCCCACATTCATTCATATAGGGCCGAGCACGCACCTCGTTCTCCAGGCCCTGTGATGGCCCCCAGCACGCACCTCGTTCTCCAGGCCCTGTGATGGCCCCAGCACGCACCTCGTTCTCCAGGCCCTGTGATGGCCCCCAGTACGCACCTCGTTCTCCAGGCCTTATATGATGGTTCCCTTCGCCCATATGTTTTTGAAGTCTTTGTATGGTATTAACGAGCCAAATCACACTTTCACGCGCAATTCACGCTTATTAATTCATTTCTTTTGTAATTGGAGAATATTTGAACATCTTTGAAAAGGTTTGAACATTTTCACCTGTAATGACCTAATTAATGGTGGTTTATATGTCCAATACTTGTTCTTTTCAGATTCAAATTCTAAACTTTTGTGTTGACACTGTAGTGTATGATCAAGTGGCGCGTTAATTTACGAAACACAAACAGTTAAAATATGGAGATGAGACTTCTTCTTCCCGACAGCGCGGAATATGGACAGAAGGTTGCGTGTGAGATGTGGCGGGACACACTGCCGTGTGTTCTTAGCTGTATGTGTGTGTGTCTGTCTGTGTGTGTGTGTGTGTGTGT
This sequence comes from Protomyctophum parallelum, assembly GCF_964188405.1. Lineage (NCBI taxonomy): Eukaryota > Metazoa > Chordata > Actinopteri > Myctophiformes > Myctophidae > Protomyctophum > Protomyctophum parallelum. The sequence continues at coordinate 33,484,411 of NC_139707.1, forward strand.
GTGTGTGTCGCTGTTGCTTGGCGTATGTGTTGTGACTCACTGCACTAAATATTTCATCCCATGGTTTCCCTGTGAAGACGACACGATACAACATCTTCCATTTACCTTTCAACCTGGGGGAGAGAGAGAGAGAGGGGGAGAGGGGGAAAGAGAGAGAGATGTCTTTGTTGACATAGCGCCCAAAGTGCATTCAGCAGTGTGTCGTATCATGTTATTTATGATGATTATCTTCTTACATATCTGTGTGAATGTATGTGCACATGTATTTCTGCTGCGTCCGTGTGTGCGTGTGTCCATGCGTGCACTTGCGTGTGGCTGCAAGTATTCGTGCAAACAGGAGGGTTCGTCTTTATAGTGGTGCTGAGGAAGTGTGTGTGTGTGTGTGTGTGTGTGTGTGTGTGTGTGTGTGTGTGTGTAAGAGAGAGAGAGAGTGTGAGTGATAGTTCTTCTTGTGTGATTTATAAAACACACACTATTGTCTCTGCTGTTGTTTTTGTTTGTCTTAAAACACTGTGTGCAGAAATCAATACAACTTCAATTTCAACTGTAGGACTACATACAGTAACCTCCATTACATATACTCCATAATAAGAACAGCCATCTTCATTAAAAACTCAAAACCCTATCCTAGATTTTGTCAGGGCTGTCACAAATACAAATGGTACTTAATGATTAATTGTCACACAAATAATTGCAATTAATGATTATTTTTATTTTTTATTTTTGCATTGAACATCAGAACATCGGAACGTTACAATTTGTATTTCTGTTTGCCTCTCAGGCCTTGTAATCAGAGATTGCACAGGGCAGATGTGACAATTGTATACAAATACATCATTGTTTTCTTTCCAAAGAAATTACAAAATAATAAGCTTGTAGATCTGCTATTTAAAAAAAAAAAAAGTTTGATAATGTATGTATTTGTCAACATGGAAATGATTGACAATTTTGTAAAAATAATTGTGATTGGGCCATTATATAATAATTGTGACAGGCCTGGACATGCACAGGTTGTGATGCATTGTGATGTTTATAGATCTGCTATCTCTCCTCATTTGAGTATCAGTACTTTACTGTAGTATTTTTTAATTTTGGATACTTGTGACTTTTATTCCACTATACATTTTAAAGACAACTATTGTACTTTTGACTCCACTACATTTCTTGGGAGGGTAAAAAGTACATTGTGAATTAACCACATAGCCCCATGATAGCAAAAATATCAGATTGATGCCATGCAATGTGTTATAGATCTGCTATTTTCACTGTCTGTATTTTCTTTTTGGAATATCAAAATGTCAATACAGCAGTGCATTGATATATAACATAATTTGTACTTTTGAATCCTATTCCTATAATTTCAAAAGCATTTTGAATACTTCAACTCCAAGTACACATTTGATTTGACAGAGCAACTCTGACTTGTCGTTAGGTAATGTGCAATGTGACACACGACGACAGGTGAAGTCAGCGAATGTGCCACGGAGGTATGCGACGGTCACGCATGTATTTCAGCGTCGAGAGTATCATTTTGATATTCAGTTTCTAGCACTACAGGCCATCCGCAAGTAGGGAGTTAAAGCGGTTATGTTTCTGCGATGCTATCACGATATGATGGATGCTGTGCTGAAACAATACTGTCACTGTGCAAAAACCATTACGTTACAAGTGGAAAAAAACGGATCCAAAGTAGTTATTTAGACACAAGCTCGCTTGTTAATCTACATGCCATTCAGTATTTATTAATACCTAGATAGACACTTGCATTATTTTCACAACTTTTGTGAGACACACTTTATTTTATTATTTTCTTTATTTTTATTGAATACTTTATTAACCCAATTATTAACAGAACGTGTAGTACATACAGGATAACGCAAACAGCCCCAGGGGGCTTGTTTCCATTGTGGCTCATCATACTCAATTAATCAGTAATGCGGTACAATAGCTTACATAATGGAAGAAAACCCAGTAGCATCAAAAGGTATAGGCTATATTATAGCCATATATTACACAAGAGGGTGTGCGATATCGTGATTATTATCACAGCAGTGATATGCGGTTATAGGAACTAAGTAAGCATCACTTACTTAAGTCATTCACTGCCAGTGTACATACATAAATAATCCAAGCACTAGTCACATTATATTTATTTATAAAAATAAACCAAAAAAACATAAGTTGAAATACGGAAACACAACATCTCTCACCAGGACGGAGACAAATAGTAACTCAGGAGTGTTTTTTGGAGGTACGCTGTATACAGTACACTACGCAGTCCGAGAGCGAGGGACAGGAATGTGTAAGCGGACGGGGCGCGGGTACGAATGGACGCGTCCGTCATCGCGGCTTATTGCGTGTTGTTGTGGTGTGCGAGCGAGCCTTTTCCATGCAGAGGAGGAGGAGGAGGAGACGGGCCCTCTGGCCTGATCTGCTGTGGAGCCCGCAGGGCTTTCATCTGTCATTCCAACGGACTGCAGCAGGTGAACCCGCTCCTATCTGCCATCAGTGTGAAATTCCTGCTCGGACCCCTAATTTGATCCTAAAACAGCAAGGCGGATATATGTCCTCTCCCAAGTGTGCGTGCGTGCGTGTGTGTGTGTGTGTGTGTGTGTGTGTGTGTGTGTGTGTGTGTGTGTGTGTGTGTGCGCGCGTGTGTGTGTGCGTGTGCGTGTGTGCGTGCGTGCGTGCAGGGTACCATAGTATAATACAACTTGAGAAACGGCCATTGTGAGGGTCCATTGTCTTGTCATTGTTGTTATGGTTAAAACATCATTTGACATTAGAGATTAGAGTTATGTCTGATATGCTTTTGTGTCAAGCGCAGATAATATCGGATCTACAAGCCCATATAGATCGGCTATAGGTATTTTTTGGCTTCAGGGTTAAAATCCTATATTTAAATTGGCAAGAAATTGTAAAGAATAGCATTCATGAAACTTCAAATGTTGAGGTCCCCACAAGTATAGTTGTGTGTGTGTGTGTGTGTGCGTGTGCGTGGCTGCGCGCGTGTGTGTCAGTGCCAATTTCCACTCATGTGTACATGTGTGTGAGTGTGTGTGTGAGTGTAATGAGCACTAAGGGGCCGGTAAGTATGTGGATTGTGTGTCTTGATAAATCCACGAAGAATGTAAACCTGCCGTCTCACTGCGACCGACAGCTGCCTGCACGCACGCACACACACACACACACACACACACACACACACACACACACACACACACACACACACACACACTGTATGTACACATACCACACACACACACACACTATGTACACATAACACACACACACACACACAGAATTCTTTCTCACCGCGTGTGTCCGTTGCCTCTATTTGTCTGTCTGTCTGCAGGGTGTGGCTGCAAATGATCAATTCATGTTTGAGCCGATGAGGATCTATAGCAGCAAGTTGAGTTTATTGACAAGCAGATACTTTTAACAGTCGGAGGTCTTCGTTCAGAAATGCTATACTTCAGCGGACAAATGATCCCCCCTGAGTTTATTTAACTAGAGGTTCAGACCAATATGGGGCCCTCACATCTAGAGTTCTGGCTCTTATGCGGCCCTCACACCTACGTACGTCGCAATGCCAATCCCACTGATATGCCCATAGTTGGAGATCTCTGTATCTTTCAGTCCTTGTCCCCTTTATGACCATATATGGAGATCTCTGTATCTGTCAGTCCGTGCGGCTCCTTGTGAGCTTGTAGATTTGCTATTTTTTTGGTTAATGTCCCCCCTCCCGGAATGGTTAGGTATAAAGCTATTTTCAATGTGTCCTAATAGAAACAGAAGTTCTCTCAGGTTTTCCTTGTAACATACTGTGATATTTCCATAAATGGTTTTGTAAAGTAACAATGCATTTCTGGGGTGTCGGCATGTCATAGTAGGTGCATGATAATTGGCACATACAGTACAGTACATATGAAGTATACATTTCATATCCTACATCAGTTCACTCCTTTCAAGGCAGACATAATGTAAACTGTATTTTGTGTTTGTGTGTCACATAAGCTCTGTGTCACAGTGAATGGTGGAGTTTATGTGCGTGCGTGCGTGTGTGTGTGTGTGCGTGCGTGTGTGTGTGCGTGCGTGCGTGAGTGAGCAGCAGCTAAATCACTTTAGGCGCAGACTGCAGAGCGACGTAAAACACTGGACATGTCAGAGTCACGCATAGGAGAGCTTTGAACCCACAGCCAAGACCATGGGGGGGGGGGGGGGGGGGGGGGAGGGGGGGGGGTAGGAAAGAAGGGAGGAAGGGAGCAGCGAGGACGGACAAAGTGCATGGCATCATATCAGTAGTCAGTGGTTTTTCAGACAGACAGTAGAAGTCAGTGGTTTTTCAGACAGACAGTAGAAGTCAGTGGTTTTTCAGACAGACAGTAGAAGTCAGTGGTTTTTCAGACAGACAGTAGAAGTCAGTGGTTTTTCAGACAGACAGTAGAAGTCAGTGGTTTTTCAGACAGACAGTAGAAGTCAGTGGTTTTTCAGACAGACAGTAGAAGTCAGTGGTTTTTCAGACAGACAGTAGAAGTCAGTGGTTTTTCAGACAGACGGTATATAAGTCAGTGGTTTTCATGCCAAAGACCCCTCTCAATTGACCCTTCTATTATCTGATGTACAAGCTCACAACGTGCCACGGAAAATGGCAGGCTCTGCTATATCTGGAAAACCTTTTTTATGCATTTTGATAACTTGTGAAATGACATTCTGCATAATGCGTACTTTTACTTTAGCTGCTTTTATCCTCTTAACTCGAGTATATTTTGAATAGCGAGTGTTCGCTTGTACCAGGGTGTTTCTACACTGCGGTGTTGATACTTTTACCACCACGCCATATACACAGCCAGTGCGTGTATGGATCAAATCCCATGGCTGTGTGAATTTCAATGCGTCATTGCAACATGAGAAAACACAGCAGTTTTTTTTTTCTTCTTTTTTTTTTGCTGTGGTGTGTGTTTTATTTTCATTTATTTTTTTCTGGGCTGTGTGTGGATTCCCACTGTGCAGCTCCGCCGTGGGAGGAAGACATTGTTTGTTTGTGTTGGTCACTACATGACTGCTAGACTAACCACAACATTCATCTTACTGACACGCACGCACGCATGCACACACTCACGCACACACCCACACACACATCTCTCTAACTCACAACGACAGAATTTCTGACCCAGTAACAGAGCTTGTTCGGTGGGTAATGTTTCTCGCAACTCCCTTCCAGTCGGCCAAGTGTGTGTGTGTGTGTGTGTGTGTGTGCGCGCGTGTGTGGTATTGGTGTACGAATAGTACCGCTGTGTTGCATCAGTCTCTGCTGCCTGCGTTGCTTTGGGGAACAGAGCAGACATGATTACAGCAGAGGTGACCAACAGATCCATGAAGAGAACCCAGAAAAATGTACTGTATTATACTTATAAATACTGTACTGTAGCCTGCTGTGCTGTGCTGTCCATCCATCCATCCATCTTCAACCGATTATCCGTAGTCGGGTCGCGGGGGCAACATCTCCACCAGAGTGCTCCAGACTTCCCTCTCCAGAGCAACATTAGTGACTTCCTCCTGGGGGATTCTGAGATGTTCCAAGGCCAGTGAGTCGATGTGTTTCCTCTAACTGCGCCTTGGTCTGCCCCAGGGTCTCCTCCCAGTGGGACGTGCGTCGAGGACCTCCCTAGGGAGGCGTCCGAGAGGCATCCTAACCAGATGCCCGAACCTTGACCCACACTTCATGACCATATAGGTGAGAGTAGGAACGAAGATTGCTCGGTAGACGGAGAGCTTTGCCTTTTGAGGCATTTGAGCCACGCCCACGGACCACCATTTGATGATATTTAGCCTCCCAAAACGAAAGAATATTTAGTTGTCATTGGATAAGATTTTTTCCACATGTCCATGCTGTATCGATGTCGGTACCATTAGGAGAGAACGGGCACGTGCTGATGAAAATAACAATTCTTCCACATTTAAATGGTGTAGACATGCCCATGCCTTTCATTTATCCTGTGAGTTCGGACACTAATCCATTTTTCCAGGAGGATGCTCCTGAACAGCTTTCCCGATTCTGTCTCTACTGGAAATGCCTCCAGTACGTTCCAGCGCTGCTGTGTGATTGCATGCATGTTTTGTTTACCCTCGATCGATGTTGTGCGAATCCAATGTGGTTTGCTGTTGCTTCGAGCAAGTACAGCGCAGAGAGACTGGTAGCTTCAAATATTGATATGCACATTTTTTGTGTGCATGCAGTAGTGGAAGAGGTACTCACATTTATTTTTACTTATGTAAAATACTGCAATACTGCAACCTATACAAATACTATGGCATGAGTGAAAGTACAAAAGTAATGGCATAAAAAATTGTAGTAAGCAGAATGTCCCATTTAAAATATTTTTAATAGCTGCTCTACAAGCTCACAATGTACATTAATAATCAGAATCTACACTGCAAAAAAAGCCAGTCTTGATATTAGAAAAAAAATATTAATTTGAGATGAAATGGACTAAAAACAAGTGAAATAATCTGCCAGTGCAGTGAGAGAATTCTACTTGGTAAGAATTCTTGTAATTAGAAAAAATCTCTAGCCATTAGGGAAGTGGCAAACTCTTTAAATAAGTGATTTAAGCTTCATTCAAGCACTGGATTAAGTGAGATAAACTAAAAAATAGCTTGTAAAACTCTTAAAATAAGTGATTTAAACCTCATTCAAGCACTGGATTAAGTGAGATAAACTCAAAAATAGCTTGTAAAACTCTTAAAATAAGTGATTTAAGCTTCATTCAAGCACTGGATTAAGTGAGATAAACTAAAAAAGAGCTTGTAAAACTCTTAAAATAAGTGATTTAAACCTCATTCAAGCACTGGATTAAGTGAGATAAACTCAAAAATAGCTTATAAATCTCTTAAAATAAGTGGTTAAAACTCATCCCAAGCACTGCATCAAGTGAAATGGACTCAAAACTAGCTTGCAAATCCCTTCAAATTAGTGGTTAAAACTCATTCCAAGCACTGTATTAAGTCAAATATTCTCATACCTAGCTTGTAACAACTTATCCCAAGCACTGTATTAATTAAAATACACTCAAAACTAGCTTGTCAGTTCTTCTTCCACAGGTAATTTTACTTAATTGAGGTGAAATAATCTTAAAACAAGTGCTATTAAAAAGGTGATTCTTCTTCATTCTAGGGTTGTCATGAGCTGTCCTGTCTTAAAATCCTAAAGGCATTCACATTAAAGAAATGAAGGCATAATTGACTTTGTCAACATTTATTAAATGTTAATAAAAAAACAAGTGCTCTTCACATAAGTGCTTTATGCAGTGGTTCTCAACCTTTTCCAGACTATGGGCTCCAGAGCATCCATCTGATGCTTTGGAGCATAAGTGGCCAGGTGCAGGTTTCTTTGTAACACCGTAAACAATTTTGGATTGATTAAAATATATATTTTTATATAAATGTTTTAAAATGTGTTTTGCCAGTTAATGTGGGTCCCACTTGCAATGGACCAGTGGCCCGCAGGTTGAGAACCACTGGTTTAAAGGTGCAAGTGAATTGAAAATGAATGGCGACATTACATCCCTGCTCAAATTATTTCTCTTGGCCCATTAACAACATGCATGCTTTGTTTTTTTTTAATCAAACAGTGCCCATCTAAATTTAACATTCATAACATGGATAATAGTTCACAAGTGATTTACAGACATTTTTTAAGTTGTACAAAAATGGGATGTTCAGTGCATATTGCATTTTGAGAAGGAATTGGGTCTTGGCTAAGTAGTACAAAATACGGAGTATGTATATTAGAGTACATTTTAGATTTCCGGGGGGTTGCCGGCTTACAACATGCAGTCATATGTTAAGTGGCTTAGTCTCAATGGTAACAAGTACAACTACCGGTAAATCAGTGAAAGGTCTCTGATAATAGACAATTTGGTAGACAGATCACTGTTATGAATGTTGTCAAAATGCAATAGGCAGTGAGCATTACAATATTTCACCCATAGATGTGGGCATTGACTGAGTAACTGACCAGTAAGGATCCACTCTGTAAAGATGCATTTCGTTATCAAACCTCCTAATTTCAAGGACCCCTCTGAGGTCCTGATGAAGGAGATGGTGACAGGACATATGGGTACGGTCTTGACGCCGTCGCCTGATGGAGGTAGCACCAAGTTTGTTCCAACCTGAGAAAGACAAACAAAAAAGATACATAGACCAATGTAAAAGACTGTCAAAAAGCAAAGAGTATAAGCAAGATAATGGTGTTCACTGATTGCTGTCTGATACAGTATTCTGAATAATTCTATAACAGGCAGTCAGGCACATTCTTAACCACTTAAACTGGACATGGCTTGGCACTGCACTTGGAGCTGGCACGGTTTTCCCATCTACACCAAATCTCTTTGAGAATATTGTTGCTGGGTTCAAGTGGTTCAAATTAATAACATTTCCATTTAGATATGCAGAGGAACTTACAGGCTTATGGTGGAACACAAAGTTGGACTCCTCGATAGTGTGCTGGTACACTTTTCGCCCAACTTTGTACACTGTTGGCAGAAGCAGTGTCGGTAGCTGGCTCAGGGCTTCCCCCAAACTGTAGGAAGACAATTTTATATCAATATGTGGAATGTATTAATGTGGCATGGCATATCTGTGATTATGTAATTTAGTAACAAAATAAAACACCTGCTAAAATACACATTTGCATAGTCTGATGTACAATATAACAATAATATATTACCGTGTGTTAATCCATCAAGAGAAGAGGTTAGTTTCCCTTTGCGTCTTGCCAGGTACAGGAACTTTTTTGTCAGGAGTTTTTGGCCCAGCCTCTCCATGCAAGACTAAGTTTTGTGCAATCTTTAAAAAAAACTAAAATGGAGGAAAACAAAATCAAATGTGTCAGCTGACATACTGATAAAAGATTGTTATAACAATGCAATTGTTATAACATATCGGTATATGCACTCATATGTAAACGTATTTGTAACTTACCATGCCTGGAGTGGATAGATGTGGGAACCCTTGGCCGATCTCCTGCACACTTGTTTCCCCTTATTAACGTGGCCTTTTTTGAATAATTGAATACTTAATTAACATTTTGCAGAAAGTACAGCAGTGCAATTGTACAAGAATGTTAAAAAAAAATAGCACAAAATGTCCTCAGGGCAATTGCAGACAGGTGATTTTTCATGGCAGTTTTGAGGGAAGGTAAGGAGTTGCACTTTATTGATAGCCATTTTTGTGCCTTTGATGTAGTACAACAGGTACATGCAGGCACTGGTCCCCTGAGTATCTTATAGACCAGGCCCATTGCAAGTTGCTGTACTCTGTCCTCTACCCTGAGCCATTCCACCCTAACATAATGAGCAGAGGTTATGCTATAGGTGTGAGGTGTAGAAGTAGTCCAATTAGTTTATTTTGGGAGGTCTGTAGTAGGTTAGATTGTAATGACGATGTGCTACATGGTAGTACATCAACGTAATTACAATCTAAACTACTACAGATAACTACACTACCATGAGGCGCATGCATAGGCAAAATTACATTTGATGAGTGCTGCAGCTAGTATCCTCAGTGCATTCCTACTGACCTGTACACTGCCGTTTCCTGCATGTTTTGCTCCACCAAGGGGCTGCAAATTGTTTCTCAACCATTCTTAAAGCAATATGGCTTTTTCATCCAATATGGCAGATTCTATAAAAGAAAATACACAATATTACCAATGACTAAATGATACGGCTCTAATGCTAGTACTTTGGTTGTAATTTAGTAGCTTATATATGTAGCATTTAGATCCAGAAACGCATCCTCTCCATATATTTCATAACAGAAATACACATGTCAACCAAACTACTACTTCAACAGAACAGCAAGTTTACATTAAAAAAGCTTGCTGAGATCACAATGTCTCATTGACAGGCGTTAGCATGGCGTTAGCATGTTGCTAACGTTAGCACTGCAAACTGCTTGGTAGGTTACTGGGATAATTAAGCTCCCAGCCTGTGTAGTTTGTAGACAACAACAACGTGGTGGTCTGGTGGCATAGACATAAAAATGAACACAAACCTTTTAATGTAATGGCACACTGAAAGTATAATCCTTTTTGTTGTCCTCCTCTCCTCTCACTGCTTTGCTGTGCTCTGAGTCTGCTGCTGCAACTTCCACTGCCTGCTGGCTTGCTGCCGCGGGCTTTTTCCAACGATGCACTTCCTGATAAGTGACGTCACTACTCACTACGTCAGATGCGCATTGTCCACGCAGCGCAGCGCCCCCCCCCCCCCCCCCCCCAACCAACCAACCAAACACCAACCACCACCGCCGCGCGCACGCACGCACGCACGCACGCACGCACGCACGCACAATATTATGAGCAGTGCATTACTACAACTTAATGTATTATTTATAGGCCTAAATATTTTGACAGGAATTTTCATAGCAATGAAAGGGACATTGAAAGGGACATTTATTTCACAGTAAGGTATAGTATATTTATTAGGATTGCAATAATATCATTGTTTATTGTTTACAGTTGCGAGTGTGACCCATAATTTGGAGGTATTGTAATATGGAACTATGGTAAGAAAAATATTATACACAAAAAAATTGACCTGTAAAAATACAGTATACAGTTTTTGGGTTTAATTGTCTCCACCAGGCCGAAGGCATGGGGAGAGAGTATGTTTTGCACTCCGTCCGTCCGTCTGTGTGTACAGCTAATCTCCGGCACTGTTAGCGCGGCCGATGCCAAACTTTCCACACACACTCCCTGGATTCCAACGACGAACCTCTGCCCCAATTTTTCCACAACGGCCTGTTATAGCGCCACCATGAGGCCGACTTTTGCAAAACACATTTATTTATATTACTCGTACATATTTTATCCATACATCACGCAAATCAGTATACACCATCTCTATAGTCATGTGATCAACACAGACCACTCCGCGATCCCATATTCCATCGCCATTGGCTAAGATTGCCTTCCAAAGTTCTGCAGATTTGTCCGTTTTGAACAAAATGCCTCAAATCATGAACAGTGTGCGATTTCCGTGAACTTATGCACGCACATTACCACTAGGCAGAGGAAGAAATGCGACTTAAAAAAGCGGACTCATGGTGGCGCTATAACAGACCAATTCATGTTCTTACCTATAATTGCACCGATCTGTGTACAACTTTGCATGCTCACTCCCTAGAGGCCAAGACAAAACCTTTGCCCTGCATTTCCAATGCTAAATGCCTAAATTGTAAATTTGTCAATTGCTATTATCCTGGTTACTGTCAATTTTAATATTTTACATTCTTATGAAGTATTTAATCAATCAGTCTATCAATCAATGAATGAATAAAAAAAATAATATACATGTTGGGTACAAAAATAACCAAAAATAACCCCGTATTTTATAACCCTTGGATTGGGTAGATGAAAATGCACAAATAACCCAAAAAATAACCTAGCCTACCTGGGGTTTAAGTGGTTAAAATTATTTCAATTGTAGCCTATAATACCAGTAACTAATTTTGACCAACTGGAACCTTAAGGACCCCTAGGGGGTCCCCGAACCCCACATTGAGATCCACTGACATGTTATATTTAGATAAACTTTCCTGGGATGATTTCAATTTGCTATCCTTTATTCCATGTACTCTGATCTTGCACTTTGAAAGCCAATCGGCACTGAATTACATATGAATAAAGGTCCTTTTAGAGGGGGAGCGTGTGATGCAGGCGTTGTCACCTGGATCAACTCCAAGTCTCATGCTCATGAGGGGCAAGGGACGCGTAGCATAAAAATAAAAATAAAGCTCAACACAATCCAGGCCGGTCTATGCAGGCGTGTGCACGAAATGAGCATGAATGTGACAATTTCACAGGGCTGTGCCTATCATTGAAAATGTATCACTAGGCACGTCAGTCGCTGCCCTTCTGAAAAGGCCTTAAATGTGATGTTGACACAAAAGTGTTTGGAAACATTTAAATATGTAATGTGAAAGCAGTTATTTGGTAGTCTTAAAATAAGTACTTACTACTACAAATTGTCTTAAAAGTCACACTGTGGCTGCAATCTTGTCTCAGATAGTAATTTTAGCTTGATGTACATGTACAATTATTTGATTGAAGATTTAATAACTTAGTAAGAGAAAAAAGAAATATAATCTAAAAACAATATTAGTCATCTTATACATTTTTCTCTTGTTTAGTATATCATTATTAAAACAAGATCAATAATCTAGTATGGCTAGATATAAGTTGGCAATTCTTGCTAAGATCTTTTTTTTTTGCAGTGTAGTGACTTGTAAGCAAGGTTTTCAATTGTGAAGTAATACTGCAATACTGCAGTAAAATAAAGAATACCTTACCTATACTATTACACTACTTTACACCACTGTTTGCATGTATCAAGTGCATGAATCAAGTGCAGTTTGTTTTGTCTTGCGTCGGGTTGTGTGTGTGTACTGTAAGTGCATCTGTGTGTGATTTCCGTGCGCGTTTAGGCTTCCGCACTCTATATAATACTACCCCGCTGAAAAACGCTTGCTTCTCTCTAGCCCAAATAATTCCAGACCCTGCGGTGCAGTTTGACTTTTCAGAATCCTCCATAACCTTGATGCACGGAGAGGGGGGAGAAAAACACAGCAAGCTAATTAAAGCATGGAGACGAGAAAAAGCCCACAGCTATGAGAGGGAGAGGGGGGGGGGGGCGGGACGGGGGCTGAGGGGATAAGAAACTGAGAAATTGAGATGAACAGTGATAGACAGCGGGAGACAGACAGACATATTGTTGCTATCATGCAGAAATCTAGTATATCCATATTTGAACATTTTCTTTATTTTATTTTGTTTATTATTTAACTTTTTCTTATATAGGTAGTCCACCCACATTTTCTGTCATTTAGTTTAGTTTAGTTTAGTTTTAACACTGCAGTGGTGTGACTTCAGTGTCTTCATGAGGACGATGTGTTGTCCACGTTCCCTCCCGGCCAGCAGGATGGACGGATCTCCCTGGAAGTCCCCTTCATTTCTTTCAGAAGAGAAAAAATACACTCACGTCAACATTGGCAAAGAAAGAACAGCCTCTGTGTTGAGAGAGCTCGCTGTTTACCACTACTGTGGCTTTGGGTTTACAAGTGTATGTGACATAGTTGGTAAGCAATTTAAAAAAAATAACTGTTTTGAAAATCTGGCACCGTGTACCACCTACTGTTGAAGAAAAGCAATGTACAGTAAGCCCCTGATAATGATTTTTAAAAGTCTAAAACCCTATGTAAAACAACCTATGTAAACCCCTGATGATATTGAGAAGTCTAAAACCCTATGTAAAACAACCTATGTAACCCTCTGATCATGATATTGAAAAGTATAAAACCTGTATAAACAACCTCTCTTTGTTACATGACAATTTCCCAGCACAAGAACCCACAGTTGTATATTTGGACCGATGATACTGTAGTGGACGTGGTGTGTATTGTATTGTTTCTCAATGTCAACGACAGTGGTGTGGAAGCTGGAGGAAGTGGCGGGTCTCCGGAGGTCACAGCGTACGGGGGGGTAGCAGAGATAAGACGGATGGGTTCATGGTCATCTGGGACAACGTGTAACGGTGCATCTCGGATAACGTCACGTTTCTGTTCTAAGTGGGTGACAAAATCTTCGGCAGAGAGCGATGCGCTGCGGCGTCTTCCACAGAAAGCTTTTTCTGACTGTCAATGTTTTTTCTATGGTAAATACTTTCTGCCACACATTTCTACCATTAAAGTCACGCTGCGGTGCTCCTGAATCAAAACGTTACTTACTGTCCTGAGCCCAAAATGTTTGAGAACCTGCACCGACGTACTGTTGGTACGGGTCATGTTTCTGGTGTATGCTTGGTTGAGGACTGTCTCTGGCCTCGCCGGACGAAAAAGGGGGTGGGTGGTGCTCCGGGGCCCTCGCCTCGCTCCCGGGGACCCACGGAGGGTTATAGGCCCCTATTCACCCTGGCCCGTATTAAAAGGCTGTTTGCTTTTCTCTTTTATGGGCCTTCCAGCGGAGGCTTTGGGGGGACCGGAGGGGGCTTAGGCCTGTCACCCACCCACCCGGCTTTGGGCCCTTCAGCTCCACTGCTGCTAGCGACTTCAAAGCTGCTGGTAACCACAGGCCCAGGAATG
>NC_139707.1:33506052-33648552 GCF_964188405.1 Protomyctophum parallelum
TCCACCACTGCACTTGACCCAGGGGTAGTGGGAGCGAAGTTGTGAAATTAAGTGTTTTCCCAGTATTCCCAGTGCTTTTCCAGCATGAAGTGCGTGTAGTGAGTAGAGGATGTGTCTCTTTTCTCTTAAGTCACGTACGCTCAGCGGGGAGCCGGCCACTCGCACTTCCCCTTCAGAAAAAGAAGAAGCTAAAAGGAGGTCGTTTTTTTGCTTCTTTGTTGTTTTGTGAGTTTGAACGACATGGCCGAGACAAGTGCGTGCGTGCGTGCGTGCGTGCGTGCGTGCGTGCGTTTAGTGTGTGTATGTGTGCGTGCGTCAGAATGTGATGAGGTTCCAGTGAGTGAACACAGGCAGACTGGCTGTATGGGAACAACAGAGAGAGCGATGGCATCTGCCGCTATACGTTACTTGGACTCTGGTCGGGCGGAAACCTCATATGTCCAAAACGGTTACTTTTCGGGATTCAAATTCAAAAGTAGCAAAAGTATAACAGATGGACGAGCTCAAAGCGTGTCACTTCGAGCTTCTGGATCTGATACTTGATGCTTTATGTGTGAATATCTGGAGATAAGAGGTTTCTGCCCCCACGGTAACGATTTCCTTCTACTTCTATTCTCTCTCTCTCTCTCTCTCTCTCTCTCTCTCTCTCTCTCTCTGTGTGTGAAAGGGCCTGTTCATCATTATTCAAGGACAGACCTGATTAAAGGTGATTAAGCCTTGCCTATCCATCACAGCCGCCTTTCAGCCTGTCACCCGCGCCAACGCTAAAAGGACCCAATGTGTGTGTGTGTGTGCGCGCGCGCGCGGCCGCACACGCTCACGTGCGCACATGCATGTATGCCACACGCTATTTTTATACGTGCGTGTCCACCTCCGTCCAGCCGCCCCCATAATGTGTGTTTTTCCAAATAAAACCATGATTGCGCTAATTACGAACCATTTCTCAAATTAAAGAAACAGTACGTGCATCTGATGATGATGCGAGGCCCCCTAAAATACACGTCAAAATAACCCACGGAGGGCTAATTGTGGCGGGCCGGTGAAATGGAGCATGTCGGCTCATTCTTTAGTGGATTATTGAAGCCGTGTGATGGATGGACAGTCTGCTCTAATGCCCCATGATGAATGAAGACTCTCTCTCTCTGTCTCTCTCTCTCTCTCTCTCTCTCTCTCCCTCTCTCTCTCTCCCTCTCTCACTTTTTCTCAGCGCTAGAAGAAATACTCTACTACTTACTTCTACTTCACTATTACTTCTACTTCACTGCGTCTCAGAGGCAAATATTGTACTTTGGTATGAAGATATACTTAACATACTAAAACAGAAGTGCTCATGAGTTTCACATGTCGCAAGTTTTCAAACTGTAAGAAATAAGTAGGCCTAATGTAAATAGACGATTTACAAGCTTATCCCGTTGCGAGCTTGTAGATCGTAGATAGTGGTTAATGTTTATTTTTAATATTAATCAATCTACAAAGTATCTAGTAATGGAAATCCTTTAATAATGAGATGTAGTGGAATGGAATGTAAAAGTACCTAATGATTGTACTTAAAGGGACATTTCACCGCTGGAATAAACTGCAGTCACTCAATATACAATATGTGTAGTAGATAACAGTAGCACAATTTGAAATTTGAAAGTCTGTGTTTGACTAGGGTTTGACCGGATTGCTGAATTCCTACAATGCCCATAATGCTTTAGTGCACTTCCCCTCCTTGTGGAGAGGGGGGAGGCAGCATGGAGGTGTGACTTTGTAGTCCAGGACTTTGTAGACCACATTTCCATGACAGGTTTTTGGTCATGAACATGGCATCATTACTAATATATATATATATATATATATATATATATTACACGGCTCTGTTTGCAAAAGGGGTGAAGTGGCCCTTTAAGTACAGTATGTAAGTATATATACTTAGTTATTTCCACCCTAGTCCCCCCCCCCCCCCCCTCTCTCTCTCTCTCTCTCTCTCTCTCTCTCTCAGGCTGTCAAAATGTTACTCTACGTCTAACTCCAGCCTGCAGGTCTAATAAAAATAAGCCCTTCTTCTAATGAGCGTCGGGTCGACATGGCATCTTAAGTGGCAGAGTTTTTTCATTTTTGTGTGTGTGTGTGTGTGGACCGCACATGGTGGCGAAAAACATACACTCACACGCAAAACAAATACAGATAGCACGCTACGCTACGGGGGAGAGGGATGGAGGGAGAGGGAGAGAGAGAGAGCTAGAGAGAGAGAGAGCGATATTAACAGCTCTCATGTTACCGTTTCAGTTTCCGTGTTGGAAAATCATGTTTGCTTTGTGTTTGACCATGCAAGAAAAGACACTGCACAGGACTGCACGCACACACACATGTACAGTACGTTAGACACGGTGTGTCTTTGTGGCAGTAAAAAGTGAAACAACATCAGAAGTGTTTGCATGGTTGTAACTGTAGGTTGGGAAGTAGTTCAGCCCAGATGAATGGTCTCCGCTCCCCCCCCGGACCGCCCCGATAGCCCACATACACACACCCGTAAAAATACACACACACACACACTTTCTGCTGGACATGTACCCTTACCTGGAGTCAAGGCACTGTATGCACGCACGCACACACACTCTCGGCACAGCACTCTGACACTTTCTTGTTAGGTGTTGCCCTGAGGACCACAAGTCCTTTTTTGATCGATGGTTCTGTGTGTGTGTGTGTGTGTGTGTGTGTGTGTGTGTGTGTGTGTGTGTGTGTGTGTGTGTGTGTGTGTGTGTGTGTGTGTGTGTGTGTGTGTGTGTGTGTGTGTGTGTGTGTGAGACTGTGTGTGTGGTACTGATTTATGACAGTGTGTGAACTTCCTCGCGACCACACTGATCCATCATTTCAACACACAGGTGAATACACTGGTTGAGAGAGAGCGAGAGAGCTCACTAAATGCTTTTTTTCTAAACAAGTATAAAAAATGTGTTTAACAAATTATTTTATAGATTTGGACAGTTGATACAGATGTGCCATTTCAGAGCTCCACATGTCCTGCCCCTGGCAATAGAGTACATTGTCAGTGGATTGTCAGAAACAGAACCTTGTCAGTGAAATCGGGGGGAATTTGCAGAGTGTTATATGTGACTAAATTTGACTAAGGGACTGCCATTGGATTTTTTTGAATTTTCGTTTTTCATGTCCTATGAAAGCAGGGAATCATAGCTTCAAATTGACATATTGGTTGTTCAGTTTGACCCACCAGTCTTGAAGATATGGCTTATAGAGTAATGTCTTGCAGAAAACAACGAGTTGAGAAAACAGGCTTGAAAGGTTCACTTCTGTGGTCTCTAACATTACACCTAGCTACATGTTTAAGCTTTTATTTCATATTTACATGTCGATTTCAGCTCTGACACTTATTTCAGACATGCTCTATAGTATGTGAAGAGTCTGCCTGTGCTATAAACTCATTTTGAAAGAAATAAAAATAAAACGTTTTTCTCCTCTGCATGGTGAAAAGCTGGAATTTGCGCGATGGCAGTCTCTCAGTCAAATGTGGTCACATATGTTAACTATTAGATTCCCTGAGTAGATAGAGTTCCTCTGCTGGACACTTCTTTTCAGTAGCAAAGCAGTAGAATTCGCATTAGGCTAATCAGTGGATAAAACCTGCAGGGAAATCATTTCATTTTCAGAAAACCTTCAGAAGAAGATCAGGAAAGCGTGAAGAGTTGGAATGGAACGTCTGTATGTTTATGTTGCTACAGTACGTGCTGTTTGTGTCAGACATGACGGTACTAGTGTGACAGTGGTTCTTAAAGTTTTCTTGGAATATCTTTATGAATTGTTAATTTTTTTTTTATGATTTAGCTTATAGCTTTGGAATGCATACCAGTTTCCCTTTCTTGGTGCAACTTTCATTTGTGCGTGCGACGTGCGTGCGTGTGTGCATGCGTGTGAGTGTGTGCGTGTGCATGCGAGCGTGTGTGTGTGTGTGTCCTGGGGAGCTTGAAACATTATAAGTGCCATTTCAGCATGTTTCCATCGTAGCACCCTACAGAGAGAATGGTGTGTGTGTGTGTGTGTGTGTGTGTGTGTGTGTGTGTGTGTGTGTGTGTGTGTGTGTGTGTGTGTGTGTGTGTGTGTGTGTGTGTGTGTGTGTGTGTGTGTGTGTGTGTGTGTGTGTGTGTGTGTGTGTGTGTGTGTGTGTGTGTGTGTGTGTGTGTGTGTGTGCGCGCGCGCGCGTCACGCTGTGTTTCCTTGTCACACCTCCTGCTATCCATGTTGTTTCTGCAGTGCACGCAACACATTTACCTTTCTCTGACTCTGTCATAGCGTACGTACACACAGACACACACACGCACATGCTCACGCTCACACACACGCGCACACACACACACATACTGTGACTCTCTGCCATACCGTACTGGGAGTATAGCCTGCACATTATTGCTTTCAGGCAGAAACCGCAAGTAGTAGCAAAACAGTTTTGGACGACATTGTTGTCGGGCAGAAACTTTCTATCTTCTTCAACTATAGCAAACAAATTGTCAATCCATTCGTACTATTTTTGGGACAAAACATATATATAGATATTGCTGCCAGCGATAGCTATCTTTCTCCAGAAACAATAATATTGTAATCGCGATGCCATGTAAAATTATCCCTGAACATCACAGATCTGATCATCACGGACAGCGCCTTAGTTTCCGAGAAATACGCGTTTAAAGTCGTAATTGCTGTGCATGCTTGAAACAGGGCGGGTGGGGCTGAACAAAGCATTGCCAAGCAACCGGGCCGGGGCTAATAGTTGATTTTTAGAGCGACCATTTTATATCGATATAAAGCAATCTAAAACATATATTCTTGGCATGGATTGGACCCATTCGATCACAGGTTATTTTCCATTTCCTAAACACTTTTGTACATGGGAGGTTTCCACCGGACAGTGACAGTATCAAGCAGACATGCACGCACATGAGACACACACACACACACACACACACACACACACACACACACACACACACACACACACACACACACACACACACAGAGAGAGACGGTTTCACTGCAGTCTGAACCAGACTGGGCTTGTTTCCAGCAGCACAATCTGCTTCTATTTAGGCTAATAGTTTATAGTTGTGTCTCTGTTTGTGTCTGCCTACTGTACTGTACTGTACTGTACCGTACCGTATGGACCGGTTCTGGTTCAATGTGTCCGAGAGATAGAGAGAGGTACTTTCAAAGCGTCTCCTATATGGATGTATAACTCTCTCTGGAAAAATGCACACCATTTTTCATAGTTTCACAAGATAGTATTACTCAAAGTGTTAATATAACACAGCTCTGTTTACACGTTTATTTTATTGTTTTATCTTGATTGTTTTGTTTCACTTTTGCTTTGGCAATGTAAACGTATGTTTTCTCATGCCAATAAATCTCAATTGAATTGAATTGTAGAGAGAGAGAGAGAGAGAGCGAGAGAGAGATGGCGCATCATCAAATGTCTCAAGTATGTGTGATATCTGTCCTGTTATTGATCACATGTGTGTGTGTGTGTGTGTGTGCGCTTGCATGCGTGCGAAAGAGAGAGTATGTGTTAGATTCGTCATGCGTGACATAGAGCTTACACACACACACACACGCTCCCCTTCTGTCTCTTTCCTCTGTAAAAAATATCTCCATTTCTCAACCTCTCGCTCTCGCTCTCTAACTCACTCTCTCTCTCTCTCTCTCTCTCTCTCTCTCTCTCTCTCTCTCACGCACACACACACACACACACACACACACACACACACACACACACACACACACACACACACTGCACACACACACACACACACACACACACACACACACACGAGTCAGAGAGAAAAGCGGGATATCATAATCATCATCATCATAGCCGCAGCCCAAACGGGGACATTAAGAGTTACATTATATGATTATTTTTTTGTAGGAGGTACGCCATGCCTTTGGGCTAGAAAGATGATGTAAAAAAGGACTTTGTGCTGTCTTGGCACGGAGGTACGGTACAGCAGAGCAGATAGATGAGAGTGGAGGATGATATATGACGGGTCCTGAGGGGGAGAAACCAGGACGTGTGTGTGGAGGGGGAGTTTAGGTCAGTGCATATCTGGTACAGCGTTTTATATTCACATCTATCCCCACTAGAGCTCCTTCACCTTGACCTCCGCAGAACCACTTCAGTTTATATGCAGCCAAGCTCCTTCTCTCTCTCTCTCTCTCTCTCTCTCTCTCTCTCTCTCTCCCTCCATCTTTTGTCATCTTCAAAGAGCTTTATTGAATCAGTAGTGGCTCATCTCCTCGGCCCGGCGCCTGGGCACAGTGCCGGCGGGTGAGTTCCTGCCCCAGTGCCCCCCCCCCGCCCCCCCGCCTGCCCGCTACCGTGGAAACCAGGCGGTTCAATTCCCCAGTGGTGGAAAGTAACTACAGCTAAAAGTACATTTACTCCAGTACAGTGGTGTAATGTAATTAAGTACATTTACTCCAGTGCAGTGGTGGAAAGTACATTTATTTCAGAATCAGTACAATTCTGGGGTTCGTCATTATGCTGTGCTTCAGGTAAAATATTGTAGCCTTTTTTTTTGCCTTTTTTAAATGTTGCTTTGTATATTAATATTTTGACAAAACATGCATTAAGCCCATTTTATACGGTCTCTGCCCCAAATTAGCCAATATATAAGCTCACAATGCTTTTAGGTATAAACTCTTGACAGATTTTAGATCGAAATAAGCAACCAAGCTACTGCAGCGCCTGATTGGTTGTTTTGCGAGGCTAACTGGCGGGCTAATGGCCCGGGCAGATCTCCCCCTATTCATTCATTCATCTCCGTTTATCTCTGACACACTCAAAGAGCCTCTTCAACACAGCATGCCAGACTGAGTGTGTGTGTGTGTGTGTGTGTGTGTGTGTGTGTGTGTGTGTGTGTGTGTGTGTGTGTGTGTGTGTGTGTGTGTGTGTGTGTGTGTGTGTGTGTGCGTGTATTCATGGTGTGCCTGTGATGGTGGGGTCCCTCCTCCGTGAAGGCCTGGCACTCAAAAGCCTAATTAAGCGATCTGATCCAATGGGCTTATCTGCATAATAAAGAAGCCCTGATGAAGGTGGGGGTGGGGGGGTGAGGGAGGTGTACGTTGGAGGTATTGTAGCTGGTAGCGCGCACCCCTGTGTGTGTGTGTGTGTGTGTGTGTGTGTGTGTGTCTGTGTGTGTGTGTGTGTGTGTGTGTGTGTGTGTGTGTCTGTGTGTGGCAGGGGGAGAGTTCCTTGTAGCCGGTAGGAACACAGGAAGGAATAAAAACACATGTTTGTATAGGAACACTCCCCCAGCGTCCTGGCAGCATTACCATGCTAATGGAACGGTGTGAGTGCGTGCATGCGTGTGTGCGTGTGCGCATGCAGCTCTCCGTGTTGGGCTCTGAACAACGTTTGGAAGTTTGCTCTAAGCGGGTCGGGTCAGAGTGGTAACGGAATGCTCCGGTCGATCGGTTGCACGGCTCAGAGCTCTGAAACCACAAGGAACTCTGTCATGCCACGTTTTTTTGTTTGCTAAAAAAGCAGGCAGAAATAACGCTTGCGTTAGCTCACCATTAATTATGTCCAACACGAAAATGTGCAGATGTACAAGCTGTGAGCATGTAGAGTTACACAATGCAGGTTTAATTTAACCTTGAAGGTGCGTTCCTGACGAGAGATAAAACATCTGTTCGAGTGGCGAGGTTACCGGTGTGCGAACATGACCTTTGTGCACGTTCTGAAGAGTTACAGAGGACCTGATGCAGGTGTGCAAGAGGAAAATAAACGGTAACGTTTCCCAAAAGGCTCCGAACCGTTTCTGAAATCATGTCTGGAACATTAAGCCACCGGTCATATCAAGAAGAAGACAGGGTTGGGTTTTTTTGGTGTTTTGTCTGAAGGTGTTCAACTGACAGAAAGATGGATGGGGAGGGGAGGGGAGGGGAGGGGAGGGGAGGGGAGGGGAGGGGAGGTCAATGTAAACTTGGAGGAAGAGAACTGGGAGTTGAAAACCCGAAAGATGTTTGTCGTTTAGATGTCGTCACCTGTGTGTGTGTGTGTGTGTGTGTGTGTGTGTGTGTGTGTGTGTGTGTGTGTGTGTGTGTGTGTGTCTGTGTGTGTGTGTGTGTGTGTGTGTGTGTGTGTGTGTGTGTGCTGACAGACAGGGGTCAAGGACAGAGCTGTTTTCCTTGTCTGTGCCTTGGATGGGGTTAGCAGACAGGTCACACGGGGGTCAGGGGTCACGAGGTCACACGGTGAGGCGATGACAGGTCACTTGTCATCAGCAGGTAACCAACCAGAGGCCTTTGATGTCCCTCAGTCATACTGTACAGTAAACACAGCCTGGGCAGCATTCCTTTTCAGGTTTATGATCCGGTCGGGAGTGGAGGATTAGCCTGGTTAATAAACCAGACCGAATCAGACGTTGGCAAAAATAAATTGCCTGCCGGCGGATTACGGTCTGGAGAGGCTCAATTGTACGCCCATTTCCTACACCAGAGAAATGGGGCGGCCAATCGGGACACGGTATGCAATATGGGCGGGCTTTGGTACAGTGACTTTCAATGCTTGAGACCTTTGACTGACAGTAGCTCTGACCAATTGCGTCAAAGAGAAAATGTTTCAACCCGCTCCCCTGGAAATGAAATCCAAGCTGAGCCTCCCCAGACTAATATCCCGCGGTCCGTGCGATATTAGTCTGGTTTATTAACCAGGCTAGTGAAGGATATCTTTACGTCATGTTGTAGTCATTGTTTTGTAGTCATCAGGCCGGAACCCTCTAAACCAGAGCTTCCTTTACCTCAAACCGGAAGAAAGATACCTTTGCAATAAAATAGTTGATGCAACGTAGATTTGCTTGCAAAGGCAGGTGAAGGCTGGCTACGCGAGGCTATTACATTTGTATATATTGTCTTGCGCACGCACGCACGCACACACACACTTGCAACAACTTTATGAACTCCTGTCACGCCAAAAAGTCTTCTTCGTATATAATGAATGCCACAGACGAAAAACAGTCCAAGTCCACACTATTTATCCATAATGTATAAATGATAGATAAGGGGTCAGGACAACGAGGCCTTTTCGTGGAGGGGGATTCTTGCAAACCGTACAAATGGGTCCACGTCCCACAGTTTTGGAAACACGGCATGTGATGCAGTTTAACTCTTTCTAGGGCGAAGGAACGCCTGTCGATGCTTCAGGGTTGAACAAGTCAAGGGCTTTTATTTAAAGATTTCCTTCTTAATTAAGACGCCTCGAAAACCACCAGCGATTAAGAGAAATAAATCTAATCTAAAAATCTATTTCAGAAGCTGTAGGCAGATATCCTGGGGGAAAATGATGGGGAGGAAACAGAAATTGTTGATGCTGATGGAAATGTTTGTGAGGTTACTGCATTTTAGATGTTTTAATAATAATGAAAGTGTACGTTTGGTTTTGTGTTGTTTTAATGTTTTTGGATTCAGCAGATTGATAAAGGGGAGGAAACCCCATGCAGCGAGAGCTAAACATCTGCACCGCACAAAACAAATTAACCCAATAAAACCGGGAAAGCAACCACGTCGTTAGATTAGTTTGCCCTGGCTGTTAAAAGATAGCATATATACAAGCTCAAAACCTTATTAAAACAGGTTAAGCGCCACCCCAGAGATAACGAGATAAACCTTTGCCTTGGTGGCCATGCCCGAGAAACCGAGATTTGATTTATTGGGAATAATCCAGGGGAAGAAAATATATAATTCGCATTTTAACGACTGATCGCGTCCACGTAAAAACAGACAAAATCCCTGCCTGCACGCACGCTGTCTTTATTTGCATTATGGCTCATAATCTGCTCAAATTACGATATTCTACGTTTGATGAAATGGCCGACTTTTAGTTCCGTTTCAAACCGCATTGGCATCTAACCTGGGCTGCCATGGACGGAGATCTCCATCTTTTAATGTTTGATATTGATTAAGGTTGGTCTCTGGTAAACAGGCGATGTTTGAGTCGACAATTGATATTGGGTGTAAAACTAAAACTTTGTAAAAGGTTGTGTGATGGAGAGAGAGAGAGAGAGAGAGAGTCCAGCCATGGCAGCCATGTTAATTATTGATGGAGGGTGTCCTGTAACCTTTGTTATTGACTGAGCAAATTGCAGGCCTGGTAGGTCATTTGTGCTTGGCACGCACACGCGCACACACACACACACACACACACGCACACACAGGATCATGTTGCCGCTGCAGTTTTGTGTGTGACTCTAATGAAGGCCACCAGTATGGTTGACAATGGGGAAATAGACCTTGTCAGGACAATTTTCCTGGTCCTTGCGGGAAAGAAATGGTTGTCGAAAAATAATGAACTATTTTTTTAAATGCAGGAATTCAGAGGTTAGGGGTTGTAAGTGTAATTATGTCTGATTCATGGTCAGTTGTGTGCGGATGTCGATCCCGAAAATAATCTGGTGTGCGACACCGATCTACAAGTTCACTGCGTATCGCAGCGTGACACACTGAGCTTGCAGATCAGCGATTTTCATCTGTAGTGTGAAAAAAATGACAAACACTATTGTTATAGTAAAAATAACTGCATTCATAGAATCCCTCATGTACTCACAAGTATGGCAAAACAGACGTGAGTGAGTGTGTCTCACGTTTCAAAGGAAAGTGAAGAGATTGTGTTTCGCCAGTAATTGGTGAGGGCTATATGGCACTGTATGTTTGTGACGGGTTAAGTGTTTGTGTGTGTGTGTGTGTGTGTGTGTGTGTGTGTGTGTGTGTGTGTGTGTGTGTGTGTGCGTGTGTGCGTGTGTGCGTGCGTGCGTGCGTGCGTGCGCGCGTGCGTGCGCGCATGTGCATTCAGGACACAGAAATCTCCCGTCAGACATTAGGGGACATTGATACGGCCTTTAACGCTTTTTCAACAATTCTCATATTGATCTTTTTCAAAAAGAAAACACACAGCTCACATGGGAGAGCTTTCCCAGTCTTCTCCAACGTCTGTCTGTCTGTCTGTCTGTCTGTCTGTCTGTCTGTCTGTCTGTCTGTCTGTCTGTCTGTCTGTCTGTCTGTCTGTCTGTCTGTCTGTCTGTCTGTCTGTCTGTCTGTCTGTCGTGTGTGCGTGCGTGCGTGCATGCATGCGTGTCAACCCATACAGGACATTGGCTTGTTGTCGTTGTTGCTGATCCGCTCGTTATCAGAGACATCAGCCGAGACTGATTGATTTTTATTCCACAAATTAGATGTCTGCATGTGACAGACAGTACACTGCTAGAGTTATGAAGATGTACTCTCTCTCTCTCTCTCTCTCTGTATCTTTTAAACATCTCTTGACTCATGCAGACATGAAGGTGTGTGTGTGTGTGTGTGTGTGTGTGTGTGTGTGTGTGTGTGTGTGTGTGTGTGTGTGTGTGTGTGTGTGTGTGTGTGTGTGTGTGTGTGTGTGTGTGTGTGTGTGCGTGCGCGCGCGATACGGGAATACAGCTGGCTTTGTGTAGAGGTCTATAAACTCGGGCAAAATAGGGCAAGCAGGCCCTGGCCACGCACGCACACGCACGCACTGCCCAGTCTCTCAGTTTCTGCTCTACTGCCTCACATCAGCGAGAGAGACACAGAGAGAGAGAGAGAGACGCACACACAGATAGAGACATACAGAGGAACACAGAGAAACAGATACACAGAGAGAGAGAGAGAGAGAGGGAGAGAGAGAGAGAGATGGTGGCAGACAGAAAAGAGAGTATTACAGGTATTTTTTTTTCCAAGAAACCATTGACCACTTCTCGAAAAGGTTAATAACTGGTCCAGTCTTCTAAGAGACGTTAATAACTGGTACAGTTGCCTTTCCATTTGCAAACTTCCTTGCTGTGTCAGGCAGAAACCTCTTATCTCCACGTGTTTTTTCCCTCCGTAAATTAACGTCCGACTTGATCATACTACAGCCTCACACCAGGCACGTAACTACCGTGACGCAGACAACCCAATTGCGTTGGTGGCAAACACGGCCGCCCACCCGTTCCGTCGTTAAAATGTATGTAACCATGTATGGTTTCTGTGACAGACAGACAGACAGACAGAAGAGGGACGCATAAATGAGACACATTGGGACAGTGGCTTGTTATTTCAATTCCGAATGCTTCATTCAACATGGAAGTGGCGCTGTGTGTGTGTGTGTGTGTGTGTGTGTGTGTGTGTGTGTGTGTGTGTGTGTGTGTGTGTGTGTGTGTGTGTGTGTGTGTGTGTGTGTGTGTGTGTGTGTGTGTGTGTGTGTGTGTGTGTGTGTGTGTGTGTGTGTGTGTGCGCGCGTGTGGGTGTGGGTGTGTGTGTTAATAGTGGCATTATAAAAGTGAGGACCAGTAGGCAGTCAGCTGTCGGGCAGAAACCTTCCATCTCCTTTTTTTTGTAAACATCATCATACAAGATGTTGCACAAAAGTAACGAAAATAACTGATCTACAACAAGCTCACAACAAGCCGCGAGGCAATGTGTTGTGAGCTTGTAGATAGGCTATTATTGTGTGTGTGTGTGTGTGTGTGTGTGTGTGTGTGTGTGTGTGTGTGTGTGGACAACCAAAAGGCAGTTGTATTGGTCCGTTCTTCTAAGGGAAATAGGCCATCCAGAGCGTACACACACACGAAGGGATGGCCCATTTCACTTGTCCTTAGCGCAGCTCCGTCCACATGAAGGACAACAGCGTGTCTAAATGGTGCATAACCATATTGCTTTAACCCATTAAGAGACCATATTCTTCAAATGTCTTCTAAATCCTGACAGAAAAAACAATGTTTCTATGTCAGTGGTTCTCAAACTCTTTCATGTCAAGGCCCCCAAACATAGCTAGGTAGGTACCCTCACAAAAATCATGCAGTAATCCTGGTCTCTAAACTGCCTCCCAGTGGCCAGCACCTGATAGAGGGGAAAGGACCTGGTTTGGAATAACGTCTTTCTTCCACAAGCTACGTCCAACCAGGGAAACTCCCCCCTGTCAGGTGTAAAGGAGCAACTTGGACACTCATGCATGAAGGATGCATGAGTTCAAGTCCGTTGCTCTCCCCAGGTTGGCGGAGGGTGTGTAGAGCCTAGGATCACATTAGATAATTGACACAGGGGTGAATAATGGGTTAGAAAATCGTGGGATAAAACCTTTTAGAAAAAGTTGACCCCAAACATTATATGTAGTTGGCCACTGACCACCAGAAAAAAAGATATGAGATTATATATTCAAAGATTTGCCTTGCATTTTCACGATTTAAAGAAAATATACAAGCAGATCTACGAGCTTGTATATCTGCTATTGTTCAATGGCAGTTGAATTCAGTTTTAAATAATGGTTTAAAGCTAAGTTGACACAAATGCGTTCCAGGACTGGCTTAACACCAGAGCACAGTATCCAGCCAATAAGGAGATTACCTCATTAATTAAACGACTTCGGCTGAATGCTGTCTGGTATTCATCGATGACAGACTGTCTGTAGTACATTTATTTAAATGTACTTAACACTGTTAATGACGGAATTCTCCGTCATTAACGCTTTTTTAATGATAAATACGGGATCTCTGTAATGCTTTTTTTTCTTTCTTTTTTTCTTGGCCGTGCCTTCTTCAGCGATCCTGGACATTCTGCGCATGCGCACATCATTCACTTCCTTGTTTACGGGCCGACAGAACTGTCTATTGGGTGTGCACTCGCGCATGTGTGTGTGTGTGTGTGTGTGTGTGTGTGTGTGTGTGTGTGTGTGTGAGCGTGTGAGCGTGCGTGTACATATCTGTCATTATGACATTTGTATGCATGTCTTCATATCCTGCCAGTTTGTGTGTGTGGTAAAAGTGCTAATGTGTCAAACAGGCATATCCGGCCAAAGTGTGTGTGTTTGCGCTCGTTTGTGCGTACGCACGTACATGCACATTATGTATGTGTCAATTCGTAAATATGCATGCATACACCCATGTGTGTGTATCTGCCCAAAGAGAGTGTGTGTGTGTGTGTGCGTGTGCGTGTGTCACGTGCGCAAGATCGTGAGCAGTAGGATTTCAGGGGGCAGGTGTCACAGCGGTGTCCGGGGCAGAGCAGTTCTAAATCACTGCTCAACTGACATGTGGTGTCCACGGGTGTCCCTGCATGTGTTACTGCTGGGGGACGCCCTGCCGGGAGTGGAGGGGGCCCCCTGCCGGGAGCCACAGACACACATCTTCACGGGGGCCACGGTTACTGGGTCACAGAGAGAGACGAACCCCAAACCATAAATCAACATCTTAGCCTAGGTGTGTGTGTGTGTGTGTGTGTGTGTGTGTGTGTGTGTGTGTGTGTGTGTGTGTGTGTGTGTGTGTGTGTGTGTGTGCGTGTGCGTGTGCGTGTGCGTGCATGTTAGACAGACAGACAGGTGGCAGGTGAGCCACAGACAGAGGCCCAGACATCATGGCACGATCCGAGCACACATCAAGGCTCTCGCCTTACCCACAATGCCCCTCTCCTCGTGCTTATTCAGCACACGCCATTCTTGTGCTTTCCACGGGGGTCATCAATATGTCCGTTAACAGACAAATGTTCAATCAATCAATGTTGCTTAAAATTTAGATAGGTATCCTACTGTACATAGTTGTAGTACATGTGAGTAGTAAAAGTCAATAAAAAGGATCACATATAACTTATAGACATCATCACACAATGACATCAGATCAGATGTCAAAGAGACAAAACATCATTTAGCAAAAAAAGTGAAGTAACTTTCCAGGAAAATCCCAAAAATATGAGTACTTTTCCCACCACGGCCTACTTGTAAGCAAGTGTCAACTCAATGATGCTATGCAGATGATAGCTAAGGAAAATGACCACATGGCCCCGTTGTGTCTTAAACCACTGTATCTGGTCTCATTCAGTTCCATTTGTACACGTTTCAGACCTGCTATGGTCATTCAGGGCTCTCTTTGTGTTTCCTATCGTCCAATCATTGGTATGTCCGTGGCAAAAAAAAGCATTGCAATGGCCGCTGGTTAGAAACCAAATGGACTTTGGATAAGCGATTATTTCAAACGTTTAGTAGCTCGATTGCAATTGATGAATGATTACAGAAAAACAATGTATATGGTCACATTGTGAGCTTGTGGATCAGCTATTTTCAAAACCTTTGCACAACCAAGTACTGTAGGCTTTAAAGGCAGAGTATCACGCTGGCATCTACTTTGTCTGAGTTTAATTATGACAGAGTTGTGATACTATGCAACTATAAGGCTCTTTACAGCCAGTTCAATGCTGTGTGAAGTCGGGGCGGGCTAGTGGCAACTGCTATGAAAAATCCCTCCCACCGCGTCGGAGAGGGCCGAGCCAAAACAGCGTGTCATCGATAGTATCTCCCCTATACGTCATCCCATTAGATCCCATGTTAAAAGCCCCTTGGGATTGCACTATTTTAGCGTCTTCATAATGAAATAAAGAAATAACTTTTTTGATTGCCATGACCAATGACATTTTTGTAAATAATGCGCCGGCCATTTTCTTCGTATGGATACGGAAACAGAGCTTGTACTGGCTTGGGGGTGTGGCCATCGCAACCAGGCTGTTCCAGCCAGCGGACTCACGGGGGATCAGCTTGCCCACGATGAGTGCTGTTCTATGGGTGTAACTAGTGAACTAGCTGCAGTGGCAGCCTGATTCGCGACGGTCGGGCAGCGGGGCACAAGGAGGATGGTGATGATGACATGAATTTTGTTTTCTGTCTGCTGCTCGACAAAAAGCAGAATAAAATACAGAATGGTATCGCAGACTGTTACTGTTTTATTGACGTGACATCATGATCCAAACGGGGAGGATGGTGTGAAGTGGGCTACTGTCACCCCCGCGGCCGGCCGGTTGTGTGTTGAATGAACGCTGATCATCAGCGCGGCCAAAGTGAATCGATCATTGTGGAAGAGGCAGAAGAGGGTATGGGTCAACTGGTCAAGAATTAAAGTGAAACGACTTGCCCTGTTATGTGTGCATAGACCTACTGTTGAGTTTTTATGCAGTGTATAGACAGAGTCACGAATGGAGTGATATGTTCTGACAGTGATACTGTCATTAGTCATACGGAGCTGCATGGAATAAAAAGGGGAAAAGAATGACGAAAAAAAACAAAAACGATCGTGCCTCCCCCTGTTTTAGGCTTTATTTATTCTACTATACAGCCGCAGCTATTATAGCTTAGAAACAAAACATTTGCAAAGCATTACGCATCAATGTGTATGCCTAAACAAGCTTGATAGTTGATACACTTCCGAGGCAGAAGCAGACGTGTGTTTGTATGGATGGATGGATTGATTATAGTAGGCTCAGAATTAGATAATTCCGAGCAGAATAATTCATACAAGAACCCTGTAGTCTTAGTGCTTTTACTGGTTTTTACCTCAGAGTAGTTTCTGTGAATAAAAATGGCAATCAATCTTTCGCTATTTCTTACGTCGTCGACATGGTGAAACGGCGCCATCTACTGGCTAACTATACTTTGGACTTACTTTGGACTTCAACTGCAACTGTGCCTAAATATATATATATTTTTTAACTGGACATCCTTTTTTGATAGATATGCATCATTATTTTTAAAAGTAAATTTCCCACCCTTTAATACAGGGCTTAAAGCTGCAATAAGCAATAAAATGTAAAAAAATATATATATATAATGACCAGCCAGCAATGGGTAAAACGCTCCCAAAAAATAATTAGTCTATGTGCATGTAGGGGCCGCATAATCTGCATTCAAAGATTTTCCTAGAACCTTTGTCATTGGTCGATTTGCCTGTCTACTTCCTAATTGGCCATTTCGACCGGGTAGTTTTTTTAATTTTTTTACCAATGACAATGCTTCTATAGGAACATCTTTGAATGCAGATTGTGGCCCCATAGATTTGTCGATGAGATGAGAGATGAGATATACTTTATTAATCCCAGAGGGGAAATTGAAGTGTTACAACAGCATAAAGTGCATAGAAACTAAAAAGCTAAAAACTACTGGACAGACAGAGCAACACAGAACAGACACAAATGACATATCACACAAGACCAGACAACCAAGGACCATATGCCATTCACAGAGACTACATCTTTTTAGAGCGTTTTACTTATTGCTGGCTGTCTGAATACCATTACAATTATGACATATTATTGCTTATAGCTACTTTAAGTTGTTAATCAGATAAATCAATTTAGTGAATCGGAACAATTCAGTGTAGAGTTGTTATACGAAAGTTCAACAAAACTACATTTTCAGCCAGCTAAGCAGCCTTCAAATCAGAGCAATGTTCACAGAGTTATGGCCAATGTTTGTGTAAACACTGCTGTAGTCAGTGATGATTTTCACAGCACATTTAGTCTTTCACTGCTGTAGTCAGTGTTGATTTTCACAGCACATTTAGTCTTTCGAATACATTTTAATTTAGTCTTAGTCATATTTTAGTCATCGGAATTTTTCTGCAGTGGTCTGCTCTATTTTAATATAGGATACAATGTTGGATACCGTGACTTATACAGAATATTTCTACAGTGTGTGTGTGTGTGTGTGTGTGTGTGTGTGTGTGTGTGTGTGTGTGTGTGTGTGTGTGTGTGTGAGAGTCAGATGTGTGCAGTATAATCCTGTTAACCCCGTAAAGCTCAGGCCATAAAGTGGACTTAAAACGACCCAGGAAGAGGATTCTGGGACGCTTACAAGATTTACCTCCCTGCCCCGTATCACATGACCAGCAGCTTACCTGGAGGGGAGGGGGGGAGGAAAGAGGAGAGGGGAGAGGAGTGGAGGGAGCGGAGAGGAGAGGAGTAGCGGGAGCAGAGAGGAGAAGGGAGGGGATAGAAGAGGAGGGGAGGGGAGGAAGTCTGGACTTAAATGGTTGTTTAAGGCAATAAACGACAACGTAAGACGTCATCTCGCTGATATAAATACATCTTGTGATACTTTTATTTTTGTTTTTCATTTTTCGTGCCCCTCACTTGTGATTTTTAAGGGGCGCTAGCCATTTCTATAAACAGCTTTTGTCCCCACACGTCTCAAGATTGTCCATTGACAATGAAAGGGGAATTCAGGTCAAATGTGTAAATATGACGTAAATTAAACATTAAACGCCATTGACGTTGAAGGGAATATTTACGTCATATGTAAACGAGCTAATCAGCTAACCAATCACATACAACAGGCATTCTGATTGGCCAGTATGAGTTGATTCATGATGATGTATGATGATAAGAGCTGATAATTCCGCTAAATATGACATACATTAAACATGACAACATTAAACACCATTGACATTGAAGGGAAAACTTACGTCATATGTAAACGAGCAAATCGGCTAACCAATCACATATTGGTGGGAGTGCTTGGCCAATAAGGGACCAAAACCCTATTTTACCTTATGTAGCAATGTCAAATGTCCGCTAACATAAATTGATGTACGATGACAAGAGCGCCCCTCATTTCACACGGGTGTGATTTTTGTGGCGCGCTAGCCCCTCCTATATACAGGTTCAATGTTTGTTTTATAAACGCCATTGACAATGATGATAAATTAATTAATAGTTTGTTTTGTCCCTAACACAAACATTACATCCCACTAACAATAAAGAGTTTGTTTTGACACAGTTTGTTTGACATGATCATTACATCACCTAATCATAGCAATAATGATAAGAGCGCCCCTCACAATATTAGTGTGGCTGGCCACAGAGCAGCCACACTATTGTTGTTGTCAGTTTATTGTATGTTTGAGTAACTTCTGATGTCATGTACATGGAGGTTTTACATGTCATCATGCTGATGCCAAAATAATCTATGGGGTTTAGGGGATTCCATTATTGCATTATTATGATATATGATGACATATTATGACATTCACATCTTCATTTATATAAACCTATGCTCCTACCTATGCTCCTACCTATGCTCCTCCGAAAGAGCTGTTGAGTACAGTTTAACAGTGGCGATATTTAAAGATGGATTCCTTTTATCTGACGAGACTGTTTGCATAATGCATGATGTCAGCAGAGAGAGAGAGAGAGAGAGACACCTTTACTGAGAGAGAGAGGGAGAGAGAGAGACACCTTTACTGAGAGAGAGAGGGAGAGAGAGAGACACCTTTACTGAGAGAGAGAGAGAGAGGGAGAGAGAGAGACACCTTTACTGAGAGAGAGAGAGAGAGATTATTCGTGCAAGTGGCTTGTGAATTTAACTCATTCCGTGCGTTATAGTAACAAGATACGGTCGTGTTTTTAAATTACCTTTGGAGCATACGTCAAAGTGTTTGCGCCTTTGATCCATGAGAATCCCCCTGAAAATAGCCTTCGTCACGATGTCCACGACAAAGACGGATTTTCACTAAAGTAATTAAACAACAGCAAATGAAACACATAAAACCAGCGTATAGCGTTTAGCGTATTACGCAGGGAAAGACAATGGAATAAAACGCGGGTTTAACAGGTGATGTAGTCAATGTGTTTAACGGCGTGTCACTGCAGCGTGTGTGTGGTCATATATATGTAGGGCAGGCTATATATTTATGAGGCGACACGTTTTGACTCGACTTGTAGATCTGCTACATTTGAAGCTTTTGAATATGAATACTGAAAAGTAACAGTTTTGGACATAATGAGGTTGCCACCCGACAAACCAAACAAGACACTAGTCTGAGGCCTCCTTTTCCACCAAAAGAACTTTGGTTCAAGAACTGGTTCTGTTCTCGATTCACAGAACCTTGGGGCTTCCACGGAACCGACATAGCATGTTATGTAGACAGATCATTAAATTCATTATTGATCTGTCATTCTATGGTGTTTATAGTTTCAACGTACAGATATTCTACTGTTTGACGGATGGTGGGTTTTTTGTTTACTGTATGAGCCCATAGGTGACTATTTCTATGCATTTGATGTGTTGTTGCTTACTGTAAATCGTTCTGGATTAAGTAAATTGTGTAAATAACTGTTTCCAATAGAAGATAATATCTTCTATTGATACATATACTTATATTTATATCTTTCTCTCAGTGTGCAGGCCAGGCTTCTACAAGTCAACGTTGGGGAACATGGAGTGCTCCAAGTGTCCTCCGCACAGCATCAGCCACCAGGAGGGGGCGCTGCATTGCGACTGCGAGAATAACTTCTTCCGCGCCGAGGGAGACCCCGCCTCCATGGCGTGCACCCGTAAGTGAAAGTGGCGAAATTGTACGTCCTCAAGATGTTTTGGCCATTATCTCTGGAGCGCAAAGTCCAATGATCTGTTCAGTTCAAAGTCCAATGATCTGCTCAGTTCAAAGTCCAATGATCTGCTCAGTTCAAAGTCCAATGATCTGCTCAGTTCAAAGCTTGTTGGATGCATGACTTTGAGCATGATCTGCTACTTTGAATTTGATTCCTGGAAAGTAACAGTTTTGGACCCCCGACCGAGAGGATTTCAGGCTTAGTTGTTCAATTGATTAATTCCCCCTTAATCCTCTTTAATCAGTTATTTGGGACGGCTACCGTGTATGCTGATCTGTCTGCTAAGGAACATAAGATGATTACCACATTCAATAATCAGTTTCAAAATTCAATGTGACTTTTTTCCGGTCAGCTATACTGAACAATAACCCATGCATCTTTGCTTTACCATCTTCACTTCCTAACCCCAGTTCCCCAAAACCAAAGCTGTCTATTTTGTCTCATTCCCCCCCCCCCCCTCTCCCCTTATGTAATTGTCTGATAGCTTAGCTGACGCATTCTCCCACACATAATCACATCATGTCTGATTACGATTCATCCTATTGTCGTTCACATTGGCAGGAAATACAAATTGACACCCACGCTTAAGAAAAAAAAAGAAAAAAAGATCCGACAAAAGAGAGCGTGATTAGAAATGCAATCTCCTCGCTGCATGCAGCAATATGTAAGGTGCTTATCGTGGCTTATCGTTGGCATCGTGTCTGCGAGGCAGATTGCTGCTGGTGGGGAGGGGGACAGATGTTTGGAGTGTAGCTGAGCAGATAAGCAAGACAAGGAGATAGAGGATCATGTGCTATAGAGGTGAAATAGAGGAGTATAGTTGAAGAGTGTGTTTACATTGTGATTCGCCCGTATCGATTGAATATGGTGCTGAAAGTCCTGATGTCACTCGCTCATCCCCTGGTTCTAAGGGGTTCGCAGATGTTTTTCTTCATGGAGAATAACATGGGGTCATCTTAAAATCGTCTCATATGTGTCTCTGTATCGTTTACGGCAGTCAGTCAGTCATATTTGATACAGTCTGTTTCTAGCGAAAATGGAACTAATTCGGCAGCAGTGACATTAGCGTTTTCTCTCAGTCAGTTGATTCTTCATATCCATATGACTGAAACCACCGGGATGATTTGTTCATTTTTCACAGTTCCCACTTCCCTTATGATCTAAGATCCCCCTAGGGGGTTATAATACAAAAAAGAGATTATACACAAACCTGTGGAATATCGCCCTCTAGCGATATTGAAGTCAGACGTTGGTGCTAGCATAATGTATTATGTATAATTATATTACGTGAAATATGACTAAACTAAATAAAAATGTTATTAATAATCATGATTCAGTTCAATTGAATTGTTTTAGTGTTTAGTCTAGTTTTAGGCAACTAAATATCTTGAGATTTTTGTCAACTTTTTTGTCAACTGATTTTGTCGACTAAAATCTATTTTGGCAGGCCTTGATTTTAAGCCCAAACCGCGCCAATGCACAAAACAATTTGAAGGACATGTCACACCAATGCAACTGCTATTGAGGATAATGGTTTCATGCAACTACTCGCAAACTTTTGGTTGCAAGGAGTTGCTTGCATAGACTTGGTTGCGTGCTGAAAAGCATGCAACCAGAATGCAACCAAGCATAAAATTACTAGTTCTACTTGATCTGGGGCGGCAGTGGCTCAGGGTTAGAGTGGCTGGTAGAGCAGCCGGATGGGAAGCGCAAGATTCCCAGCTTGATCCCAGGCTCCCCCAGTGTTAGTGTCGAAGTGCCCTTGAGCAAGACTCTGAACCCCTAATTGCTCCCAGGTTGCCACCATTTGGTGTGTGACTGTTCGCCGCTTCACCCCCGAATGTAAGAATGAATGGACCATTGTAAAGTGAATTGAGTAAGCACTCGAACACCCAACTTTTTTCATCATAGTTTTAGTCAACAAAATCAACACCGCCGTGTAGGGGACAGCTCACATAGTCCCTGTTACCATTTGTATAGCGGTTGTCCGTGTCTGTGACACTGGAGGGGAGTGTGGCAGAGAGCAGCCACTGAACGGCATCAATCATGTCACACTGTGTGTGTGTGTGTGTGTGTGTGTGTGTGTGTGTGTGTGTGTGTGTGTGTGTGTGCGTGCGCATGCTGTAGCACACCATGTACAGCGTGTAAGGAAATACTGGCACACTTACTTTTTTGCAAATGGCCTCTGTCGCGCAGTAATCTTGTATCTCCATATTTTACGTTTTCTTCCTATGTGATGAAATGAATGAGCAGCGGAAATAAATGATCTACGAGCTCACCTCGTAACGTGTTGAGAGATTTTGTATATCTGCTATTTTCACTGCTTCAGTGCGATACACTCGCATGACGAAACAGGGCGTTCATTTATGAAAGGAAAAAGAAAGAAAACAACATACACTGAACTGTGGAGAGGTTTCTGCCCGACAGCAGCAATTTGTGATACTTCCCTCGCATTGACACACACACACACACACACACACACACACACAAACGAAAAGCCCTCCCAGCCAGCCGTCAGTGTGTGCAATGTGGCTTTCAGAGCAGGGACTTGTACAGAGTTCGGGTGCAGACTAAATTCTTCCTGTCAAACCCAACAAAGCGTTTTATCTGCAAAAACTCAAATCCCCCCCCCCCCCCCCCCTCTCTCGTTCTCCCTCTCTCTCTCTCTCTCTCTCTCTCTCTCTCTCTCTCTCTCTCTCTCTCTCTCTCTCTATCTCTCTTTCTCCCTATCTCTCTCTCTCTCTCTCTCTCTCTCTCTCCCGCCATCTCCACATTGTGTTTTGGCAGTTTTTGGTTTTGTTCTCCATGTAATTACAGCCTCTGAGCATTGATACCAAGACAATCTGGAAATATTCAGTATAAAATCTGTTTGTCATAAAATAAAAAGACATTTCACTGTACAATGTTGTCAGCGGGGGTTTGACAGGGGCTGTGTAGCGTAGAGAGAGAGAGAGAGAGAGAGAGAGAGACCATAAGACACACAGACAGAGAAGAAACAGCGTCAGTCACGCGCGGCTACAGCATCCATGCACGCACACACATCTCCAAAGTAACTAGTAGCTAAAGTTTTCAAAGACATGCAGTGGAGTAAATGTACAATATTTGCCTCTGAGATTTAGTGGAGTAGAAGTAAAATTCGGAATTTGGAAATACTCAAGTACAAATTCCTCAAAATTATACTTAAGTTCAGTACAAGTAAGTAAATGTATACTTAGTTTACACCACTGAATGATGCGCTCAGCACATTTTTGTGACTCACAGCCTCCGAGTCGAACAACAATGGCTGCTATTTTGACACGGGTTACTGAATGCATTCTTCTGGTGTAAGGCTATACGGCATGTCATGTGAAAAGGTCAAATATATCCTTATAGTAACTGTTTCTATGTACTTTATGACCAGTGGTGTTCTCAACACCAGTACTTGAGTCAAGAGTATATGGAACTCATGGTCAAATATCAATGTTGAGTATTACTCTCAATTAATCAATTAAAGTAATACTACAATTGATTGATTGATTGATTAAACAGCACGGACGTACAGTAAAACATTCAGGCTGTTTGGTACTGTATGTATTCAATTCATCAACGGTGCATAGAATATCAACACATTCATTCATACAACTAGGCATGTAAAGAGTTATCGTAAATTGATTCAAATTGACTGAACGGGTGACAATTTAAACCAATTTAATAAAGAATGTATTGAGATAAAAAAATAGCCCAAAAAAGTAGAAAATGCAGGATCTTCGTAAGATAATTGATTAAAAAAAGAGTTCAGTAATGTGCTACTGTATTGAATAGAGGATAACAGAGAAAACACAGCATTGTAAAATGTATAAATACAAGCGTAGAAAATACTTGATTTGTGTATAAGAGAAATAATAATAATAATAAAAAAGTTATTATTCGTAAATTATTCGTTATTGTCTGGAAAATAATTTTGCCTCGTGAACCTACAGTAGTACCGTGATTCAAATCGCATCGTGAGTTGAGTGAATCATTGCATTACCTAATTCATGTAATAAACGCAACACAAATACCTATGCTTTACAGAGCTGGAAAAAAGGAATGTGTGGCCGCTCATTTCAAGGAGATTTAATATCTCCAGTATCTCCACATTTCTGACAGATTCTTTCTCAGGCCAGTTTAGTTTTGGAAGGAGCCAGCGATCTGCAGCCTTCAATTTAATGGATGATGTCAGGACATTCCACGTTGTGGTGGAATCCTCTCTCTCTCTCTCCTCTAATCCAGCACTTCTCAAACATGTTTGGCACAGGTCACCCTTGTAAATTACATGTTTCATTCTCGGCACCACCTGAATGACATTCACTTTACAGCACCGTACATTTATGTCAAATGTGTAAAACTAAAATGTAAATCTTTCCCCCGAAGATGCAGCATGTCATGAAGAAAACTGGAGAGAATATCAGTTTCCTTTAGGACAGCTTGAAAATAATGTTTATACTTAAACGTTGAATTAACCACCCCAATGTTCTGCGGGGAACATTCACCAAAAATAGCCGATCTACAAGCTCACAAAGTGTCACAACTTGTTATATCTGCTATTTGGTGCTATTGCTTTTGATGAAGAGACTTGGCCCTATACTTTTGTAAATACTTTGCAACTACTTTGCCTTTATTTATTTTTACATTTTAACAGCTGTCACCCGCTGTTAAAATGTACTGTAAGACTTAAGTGATTAAACTGAAATGACATTGATGAATCCCAAATGTCATCAAAGTATCCTGAGACACCCCTGGACTTGCCTCACCCTAGGGTGTCTCGCGGTCGTCCTCAGACGAGCCTTCCATCATCGCTTCCAGTCATCCCGGTTCTCCATACATCCGGTCAGCTCGTTGGTGCTTTGCGCTCCTGCATCTTTCTTGAGTACATCCACATATGTTAGTATGGGACGTCCTCGTGACCGGTGCCCATGTGTTGGTTCCCACAGCACCAGTTTGCTGGCTGGCAGCTCCTGGTGTCTTTGGCAGTGTCCTGCAAGTCTCACAGCACACACTTTCCCACAACCCTGCCCTTATCTCCTCTCCTCTAATAATCATTCTCTCTTGTCTCCTCCTCTCCTCTCCGCCAGGACCGCCCTCGGCTCCCAGGAACGTGATCTCGGCCATCAACGAGACGTCTGTCATCCTGGAGTGGGGCTGGCCGGAGGACGGAGGCGGCCGGCGTGACCTCACCTTCAACGTGCTGTGCCAGCGCTGTCAGGTACAATATGTGCAGGGCTGCAGGCACACACACACACACACACACACACACACACACACACACACCTTAACCGTGCTGTGCTGTGCCAGCGCTGCCAGGTACGGACCAATTGGACGATAATCGTTATTGTTTATTATTGTGATAATTGCTAAATCACACACACAACGTATCGTGGCGATTTAAATTTCTTGTAAAATTGTCCTCCCGTCATACGTCTAGCGTTGGTTCTTCTTCTTGCGTCCACCAGGTGGCAGTAAAGGTGTTAAACCCCTCTGTACTTGACGAAACGGACCTGTGCTCTTTTAACTCCCTTCACTGTACAGAAAACGATTCACCAAAAATAGCAGATCTACAAGCTCACAACGAAACAACAAAAGCAATAGGACCAAATATCAGATATACAAGTTGTGGCACGTTGTGAGCTTGTAGATCTGCTATGTTTGGCGAACGTTCCCCCTAGAATAGGGGTTTTCAAGTGCTTAAACAAAAGTGTTATTTTAAGTTTTAAGCATATTTTGATTATTGCGATATCGTTAATTATCAAAGTCATTATTTTTGCCTCAATAATCGTGACATTGTCACCTTCATATTGTCCCATGCCTCCTACCAACAGGGCGGCGCCACCGGGTCCCCCTCCTCCACGGGCCAGCGCTGCGAGCCGTGCCGCCGCAGTGTGCGTTTCGTGCCGCGGGCCGCCGGCCTCCGCAACACCACGGTGACGGTGACCGAGCTGCTGGCTCACACCAACTACACCTTCCAGATAGAGGCGCGCAACGGAGTGTCGCCGCTGGCGCCCCAACTGAGGAACTACGCCACTGTGAGCATCACCACCAACCAAGCAGGTATACACACACGCACACGCACATGCACACGCACATGCACATGCACATGCCTGAACTGTGTGAGTGAGTCCTGCACAGGTCCAATGTTTTGTTAACTTTTTTTTGTCCGTTTAGTTCAGTACCGCCCGTACCAGTACCTGTGAACTTATAAAAGTATATTTTTCACCCATTTTCACCCGTCAAACTCGGGTACCCGCGGATACCCCGATTCTGTAGTGGAAATTGTATTGGAAATTCTAAATACTCCAGTAGTAAAAGTATCAAGATGTTACTTACAGTAAATACAGTAGTTGAGTTGAGGTTACTTTGAAACAGTGATTTGGATCCATGTGTACCCTCTCAGAGTTATACATTAACACTGGATCCCTTCAACGTTGCACTTGGCAGCCAATTGAAGTATGAGTTGTTAACAATTACAACACAATACTGTCATGTGCAATAACATGTTACTGCTCCGCTCTCAATGCTAAGTATAATCGTTACATTTAGCCATGTTCCGGATTGATGCTCGCATGTCTGTACTATGTCTTTGTCTTAATGTCGCTATTTTCACTTGTAAACTGTTAATCCCTGTCTTTATGGCCAAGATGTTATTATAAAAGTTAATGTAGGAGGAGAGAGGAGGGGAGGGGACGGGAGGGGAGGAGAGGAGTGGAGAGGATGTATTTCAGATGTATTTTTCTTTCCTTCCCAGGCGTGTGCTTAATCCAATTTAACAGTACTCGTGTAGTCCAGGATGCTGTGTGTGTGTGTGTGTGTGTGTGTGTGTGTGTGTGTGTGTGTGTGTGTGTGTGTGTGTGTGTGTGTGTGTGTGTGTGTGTGTGTGTGTGTGTGTGTGTGTGTGTGTGTGTGTGTGTGTGTTTGTGCATGTGAGTGCGCGTTTGCGTGTCATCCCTATAATCCTCATAAACTCAAGGCTGATGGAGAATATGCAGGTGCAGAATGATGGTTTGCATGTGTGCGTGTGTGTGTGTGCGTACACGTATGATCCAACTTGATATGATCTACCTTAAGGATGAAACTTGACCTTGTGACCTACATACAGTATGCGTAACACCAGTGTTGAAATGAGTCACTGAGACACAAATACTTTTTGCAGTTACCAGTAACTTAAAAAAAGTGTAGAACCTTTCTTAGTTCAGTAAGGCATTACAGTTAAACCATTAAAACCTGGAACGCATGCGTCGCCTTATAGCTTTTACACTTTAACTACTATTTTAAACTTTAGCTGTTCTACAGATCTACAAGCACAGAGTGCCACGTTACGAGCTTGTAAATCTATGTTTTGAAAAATCGTGAAAACTTGTGCAAATCTTTGAATATATATTATTTCACAGCGAACGTTTTAACTCAGATCTTTGCTTCTGGAGGTCCCTGGAACAACATATTTTCAGATGGGGGTTAGCGGCTGAATACATATAATTTTTGGGGTCCTTGACATGAAATAGTTGCCACTGACATAGAATTAGAAACAGGTTTTTCAGAAAACTGTCAGGATTTAGAGGACATTTGTAGAATCGACCCCGGGTCTTTATTGGTTAAATTACTTTTGAATGGCCGCGTTGCTCATTGCTTTATGTAAAAAGAGCCTCTGCCAACATGAGAGGATTAAAGGTTTATTATGATCCTTCTTACTCTCACCAAGCCATCCCTCCCGGGATGCTCTTAATGTGAAGTAGCAGGCTATACACACATTAACACGGTGTCTGCTTTTAATCTGAAGTGTTCCTTGGCCTGCCAATCGGGACATGAGCGACGTTCACATTTTCAGACGTGCATGTGTGCACGTGCATATACTGTACAGTGTATCAACAGTGTGTATGAGCATATCAACAGTACTATTAGGCTTATACTGTAATATTCATTGTCTGGAAGAAACCACCTAACTCCATTTTGGAGGTTTTTGATTTTTTTTTTCTTTTCATATACAGTATATATTTTTTTTTTCATGAATCAATTCTATTGAACACCCTTATCCTTATGTCTCTTTGTTGGTTAAAAAATATTGAACCAATTAAACGTTTTAAAAAGTGCTTTGGACAAAACCTCTTAACTCCATTGGACCCTCAAACTAACTCCACCACCTCTTTCCATCTCAGGCAAGTAAATTGACAATAGCCTATATAAAGTCACAATACTTTATTGTGGCACTATTTATTGCATTGTTGAACAGTTAGGTTGTTTCTTCCTGACAGCAGAGATATTCACCAAAACAAATAATTTTGTGTGCATATACATGATGACACACTAAATCTATAATACTATTATTATTGAAACATTTTCAACAGATTAGATGAATGGAGACAATTATGAGGATTATGGACACACAAAAAAATTATAATAATTGCAATTGTCTGAAATAATTGCAAGCGGTCGATTATGTAATAACAGCGACAGGCCTAGAAGAGACCCAGATGGAGACCAAGAGACAAAGACACGACAGACAAAAGAGACGCTAAAGCTGGTAGAAAAAACAAAAAAACACAATGGCAAACGTTTGTATAAAGTATAAATACATCAAAATACTAGAGTAAATGTATATTTTGTTACTTTACACAACTGAGGACAGGTTACAGTTTCCCTGAGGGGTACCTCATTTATGCTGCATCATCATCATATGACATGAGAACATACAAGCTCACAAGGTGTCGCGTCCATGCAGGCGTCTGTGTCGTGAGCTTATTTCTGCGCGCCGACACCGTCGTATGGCAAAGTATTAATCGGGCCTCAGCTAGGAACTATACTGAGCTTATAAACCCAGGCTGACATCGGAAAGATAACAAATAATATAATATATACTCTTAAAACCTCCCAGAGAGGCCAGGAAGAGAAACAGGGAGATTAGTGAGAGAACGAGAAGTCGGTGATACGAGAGAGGGAGGGGGGGGGAGGAGAGAGAGAGAGAGAGAGAGGGGGGGGGGGGGGGGGGGGGGGGGGGAGAGAGAGGGAGAGGGAGAGAGAGAGGAATGAACAAACGCATCACAGATTCCTGGCCAGAGCTGGGGAATTTTTCTTGAGGTTTTGGCGCTTTCAGGTCTCAGCGAGATTGATTCGCCTCTCGGACTCTCTGCGTTGCCAAGGAGCTCCTCTCTGCTTTGGGGAGGGAACGGGATGCGCTGAAGGATATTTGTATAAAGAGTGGATCGGGATGGGATGGGATCTGTTGAGTCTGTTAAAGCCATGCCTTTGTTTTGGGAGTCGGGGTGAGGGGGGGGGGGGGAGTGTTTTATTGAGAGATGGGAGACATCCGATCCTGGTCGTTAAAGAAAAGGAATAGCGGCCTGGGATCAGCCTTGTAAATGTCCACGGCTGACGGTTGGGCTGCAAGTGTTTTGGAACGCGCCAATCTACGAACGCTTATAGGCCGTGTGTGTGCGTGCGTGCGTGCATGTGTGTGTGCGTGCAAAAGCTCGACAGACAGAGGCCACTTCTGGTCAACTTGTTATTATAATATTGGCATATTATCTTGCTATTATTTTTATACTGTATTTCATACACCGTATATGATATCATATACATTTTTCATAAGCGAACAGCACACATTTATATTCACAAACTAAAGGCTAAATCCACCCCCTCTCCATCCACTCACAGCTAATAAATTGAAATATCATTTCATTTTTATTTTTCCTATTCAGTTCCCGTGGCCTTCACTATCATTAACTACTTTTTATGTGAAGGACGGTTTCCTCTTTCCTCGTGCCCGATAGCCAATGAAGTGTTTAGTTTGAGTACTTGAGACAGCTCCGAAAGTTATGGCCAATCACTGTGCTTTCTGCCCCAGCCCTTCCTCCTTTAATGCATGATGGGACAGAAAGCATGAAGGATTGTGGGACAAGGAATCAAACCGTGATGGGATAAGTGGCCGGGGCGAAGAATCGGCAGCAGCAGATACGTGTCAATTGGATTTTTTACACATTCATTCATAACGTAGTGTCACCGTATTAAAATGTTATTGGAAGCAGCAGCTGTTGCTGCTGCCGTGTTTGGAGGATGGTGGAAGATAGTGGAATTATGATATATATATATATATTATATATATATATATATATATACCGGTATATGACGTCGACATTAAAAAAAAAAAGTTTTCTAAATCATGACAATTTTCTGAAAAGATTTGAGGCACATTTTAACGATAAAAAAAAAATAGCAGAGAGTGGCGCTCTCTGCTATTTTCCAATAGCTAAATTATAACGTAATGTTTAAAACACCAAAAGGGGTTCCCGCCCAAAATGGGTTAAAATGAAGTTTGACGTTACATACAAACGATACATACATTGAAAGTGAAATATCCCTTCGTCAATTATCAATAAGTCAATTACACCAGCAGTTAATTTAGTTGAATCAAGATACATTTATATTCATAAGAGTATGTATGTATGTCATCATGCAGCATGTTTTCATTCACAGTAATTAAAATTGGCTTTTTAGGGACTTTTGATTAAAAATTCAGACCCTTCTGAAGTGAGTGAGTACTGTACTGTACTGTTGAGTGGTTGCACCACTCAAAAAATACAC
This sequence comes from Protomyctophum parallelum, assembly GCF_964188405.1. Lineage (NCBI taxonomy): Eukaryota > Metazoa > Chordata > Actinopteri > Myctophiformes > Myctophidae > Protomyctophum > Protomyctophum parallelum. Next base: position 33,536,824 of record NC_139707.1, read on the forward strand.
AACAATGTAAATGTTCCCATTGTTTTGGCATATATTGTTAGGTATGCCCATATGATGACCAATGCTTTTCCACACTAAGTGTGGAAAAACTTCATTGCACTAGGTATTTAAGTTTTGGGGAATTTAGGGAGGAGAAGAGAGGTGAAGATATTTGACAGCACATTTAGTTTTAGTCATAGATTGTTTCAGTGTGGTGTGACAGAGAGGAGGAGAAGAGAGGAGTGTGGAGGAGGTGTAGAAAGGGAGCGGTGTGACAGAGAGGAGGAGAGATGGAACAGGAGGAGAAGAGAGGAGTGTGGAGGAGGTGTAGAAAGGGAGCGGTGTGACAGAGAGGAGGAGAGATGGAACAGGAGGAGAAGAGAGGAGTGTGGAGGAGGTGTAGAAAGGGAGCGGTGTGACAGAGAGGAGGAGAGATGGAACAGGAGGAGAAGAGAGGAGTGTGGAGGAGGTGTAGAAAGGGAGCGGTGTGACAGAGAGGAGGAGAGATGGAACAGGAGGAGAAGAGAGGAGTGTGGAGGAGGTGTAGAAAGGGAGCGGTGTGGCAGAGAGGAGGAGAGATGGAACAGGAGGAGAAGAGAGGAGTGTGGAGGAGGTGTAGAAAAGGAGCAGTGTGACAGAGAGGAGGAGAAGAGAGGAGTGTGGAGGAGGTGTAGAAAGGGAGCGGTGTGACAGAGAGGAGGAGAGATGGAACAGGAGGAGAAGAGGAGTGTGGAGGAGGTGTAGAAAGGGAGCGGTGTGACAGAGAGGAGGAGAGATGGAACAGGAGGAGAAGAGAGGAGTGTGGAGGAGGTGTAGAAAGGGAGCGATGTGACAGAGAGGAGGAGAGATGGAACAGGAGGAGAAGAGAGGAGTGTGGAGGAGATGTAGAAAGGGAGCGATGTGACAGAGAGGAGGAGAGATGGAACAGGAGGAGAAGAGAGGAGTGTGGAGGAGGTGTAGAAAGGGAGCGATGTGACAGAGAGGAGGAGAGATGGAACAGGAGGAGAAGAGAGGAGTGTGGAGGAGGTGTAGAAAAGGAGCGATGTGACAGAGAGGAGGAGAGATGGAACAGGAGGAGAAGAGAGGAGTGTGGAGGAGGTGTAGAAAGGGAGCGATGTGACAGAGAGGAGGAGAGATGGAACAGGAGGAGAAGAGAGGAGTGTGGAGGAGGTGTAGAAAGGGAGCGGTGTGACAGAGAGGAGGAGAGATGGAACAGGAGGAGAAGAGAGGAGTGTGGAGGAGGTGTAGAAAGGGAGCGATGTGACAGAGAGGAGGAGAGATGGAACAGGAGGAGAAGAGAGGAGTGTGGAGGAGGTGTAGAAAGGGAGCGATGTGACAGAGAGGAGGAGAGATGGAACAGGAGGAGAAGAGAGGAGGGTGGTGGAGGTGTAGAAAGGGAGCGGTGTGACAGAGAGGAGGAGAGATGGAACAGGAGGAGAAGAGAGGAGTGTGGAGGAGGTGTAGAAAGCGAGAGGAGAGAGGAGAGGGAACGTGATGGAGGTGTAGAAAGCTGTCTCAGAGCACTGTGTGTCTGGGCGTAAATCACAGCTAGGCATCAGCCACAGAGCCTCAGAGCCAGTAAAAGTGTGCAGCCTCGCCCCACCATCACATCAGCACCAGACCCTCCAGAACCCCTAGCCCGCATCTGGATTCATTAGGGGAGTGCTAGGGGAAGCAGACATGCACGCACGCACACTCACACACGTGTACACGCACACACGCACACATGCGTTTGTAACCACACTTTTGGGAGGGCCACTTTTTGAAATGCCATTTTTACACTTTGCTTTGCCAGTTTTCAACACACACACACACACACACACACACAGCCTGGAATAAACTTCCATTCAAGCTCAGACACGCACCCTCTGTAGACATTTTTAAATCTCAACTCAAGACTCACCTCTTCACTCTTGCTTTTAGTTGAGTTTTTCTATCATTTTTACTACTTGTGTTTTATTGTATTTTATTTTTGTGTCCTGCCCTGTTATTATTATTATTATTACTGTAATTACGCACGCATGCACGTGCATGCAAATATTGTGAGTGAGAAATGAATTCACCTGAAAAGCATTCATGCTCTGTCGCAATTATCATTTTGACTCGCTTGTCCTCACATGAGAAGTTATCATGTCACTCAGAGAATTCAATTCAATTCAACTTACAACCAGTCACATGCACGCACGCACACACACACACAGGAGCCCGTGTACAGATTCACATACACATGTACACACATCAAGGGCTACACGCATACACGCAAAAAACACATCTGAGGCCACATAATCACAATCAAGCAAGGCTCCAACATTTCAAAGACAAACATGTTTTTTCCTGTGGTCTAATAAAATAAAATAAAGGCTTCTAAAGCGTCAGACAGCTGGTCTGCTGCAGACCACAACTCTCACTGCACCGCAATTAGACAGCCAGGCAACACTGGATACTGAAGTGCATTTACTCAAGTACTCTACTTAAGTACTTAAGTTTTGAGGTCTCAGAAGCAATCTCAGAGGAAAATGTTGCACATGTTACTCCACTACAATTATTTGGAAATTACTTTATATTACTAGTTACTTTGCCGATTTGTATCATTATTACAAAACATACATGAACCACTTCAGCCCTACAGGCCTATATTTAAACTTTGGAAATAGCCAATCCACAAGGTCACAATGCGTTGTGACCTGGCTTGTGGATCTGCAGCCTTTTTGGGAATTTGTACTCACGTTAATTCTGAATTCAGGACTTTTACTTGTATCAGAGTATTTGCAGAATTGATACTGAGAGAGAGAGAGAGAGAGAGAGAGAGAGAGAAGGGGGGTGGGGTGGGGGTAGTCCTGTGTTGAATTAGTGAGCCAGATTGGGAGCATGTGAACGTCCCCGCGGGGCAGAGACACCAAGAGCGCGAGTGAGGCCAAACCACAGCGCCCCCGGTCGGTGGGAGGGACAGAGCGGGGAGGTGGGAGGGACAGCCCCCGGTCGGTGGGAGGGACAGAGCGGGGAGGTGGGAGGGACAGCCCAAAGATGCTCAATGTAGGAAGATAGCCCAACCACTTCTTCTCTTCGCCACTAGAGGTGAAATGGTACACAAAACGGTCTCCTAAAAGGGCCGTCGTCTGACGGCAGATCTCGCGAACCTCCTTGTGATTATTATACAACTTCCACTGAGTTTCTCTTTAATGAAAACTGTCTGTCTCTCTCCCAGCTCCCTCTGCGGTCTCCGTCATCAGGAAGGAGAAAGGGTCTAAGAACAGCATGTCTCTGTCGTGGCTGGAGCCAGAGAGACCAAACGGCATCATCCTCGACTACGAGGTCAAGTACTACGAAAAGGTCAGTGGGATACACTCTCTCTCTCTCCGTCATGTAATGACATCTTGACCAGACAGCGAGCATGACACGCATACAAAGAAGAAGAAAAAAAAATGCAGCATAAATCTTTCAAGCTTAAAGGGATAGTTCAGATTTTTTTAACTTAAGTTGTATGAAATACTTGCCATTAATATAGTGGTTGCAACTGTATTAATTGATTGCCAGAGTCCCGTGGTGGGAGTTCTGCTCTGGTTTTGGTGAAATATCAAGTAGTTCCGGTCATTTTGTGGGGGGCACTGGGGCCACGCAGTAAAGGTAAATGTATCCACAAAACGAACGTCATTTGTATTGTTGACCTATTTCTAAAATATTAGTGCAACTTTCGTTATTTTTTTACCCCTCTATCACACGGAACTATGTTTTTTGTGTCCATATCACTACGCCCCAAAAGATAGTTCCATGTGATAGAGGGGTCAAAGTTGAACGAAAGTCGCGCTAATATTTTAGAAATAGGTCAACAATACAAATTACGTTAGTTTTGTGGATTAATTTACTTTTACTGCGTGGCCCCCAGTGCCCCCCACAAAATGACCGGAACTACTTCATATTGACCAAAACCAGAGCAGAACTCCCACCACGGGACTCGGGCAATCAATTAATACAGTTGCAACCACTATATTAATGGCAAGTATTTCATACAACTTAAGTTCAAAAAATCTGAACTAACCCTTTAAGTCACGCTACGACGTGGTGTCAGCTTGTAGATGGGCTATTTCCGCTATCTTTGAAACGGGGGTTAAAGTGATTAACTCCTAATTATATTTGTGTAAGTTTCAGTTCCCAAGACTCCATGCCTAGAAATGCAGTGGTGTCAAAACCACAACATTTCTATGTGAAATGTAGGGACGTGAAAGTCTTCGGCTTGCAAAAAGCAAAAACAAATAGACGAATACTCCAGACACCGCTGGTCTTCCCCTGTTCTCTGCCCTCAGTCAATTTCCTCTTCTCCCCGCTCTGTCCCGTATGAATAGAAACTGCATAAGAAATAAATTATCTTAAAAATCATCCCACCCTGAAGTCATTCACCCCGCAACATCAACCATCTTCTTGTTCCATTCAATCATTTTCCCAGAGGTTCTCTAGACGAGATGTTATTTTCCCCAACCCAGGTTCAACAGACGCAACAGCGTATAACCCTCGATCATGAGTTCACACAGATTATTTTTTATTTTAAAACCCTGAGCGCTTGGAGGTAGGGTGGTGTTCTATACTGTAGTTTTAAAACCCTGAGCACTTGGTGTTATGGTGGTGTTCTATAGTTTTAAAACCCTGAGCGTTTGGAGGTATGGTGGTGTTTTATTATCACTCTTATGGTGAAAGAGCGTGTATGCTCACCTCGGAATGGCTTGGTTGAACATGCTGTGCTATTTCACCTAGCTATTTCACCTAGTGCCACCTGCCTTAGCTGTAACACTGGGCTACTCTCCCTCTGCCAACCTGGTTAGAGCCCCGTCCCGGACTGAGCAAGCCGCTTCTCATGGGCCAGTTTCGCCGGTAGGACGTAGCGCGTGGAAGGAACGTGGTTATTCCAACCAGTTCCTTCCTCCTCCATCAGGCGCCCTAGCATTGACTAGCAATATGAGCTTGTAGATCTGCTATTTTCAGAGTGCAACACCCGAGCACACCAAAAACATTAAATTACTTATTTTAGTCTAGTTTTTATTTGTTGACAGAATTGTTAGTATATTTAGTTTTAGTCATTTTATGTTTTATTTAGTTAGTCGACAAAATCTAAATTTCTAGCCGACACTCAGCAACCATATCCTGGAAAAAGGAAAAGGAAAAAATATATTTTATATGAAGGCATGTTTGGTCACTCAACTGGTTGTCTGTCCAACCACGGTTGGCTCCAGCAGGCAGGCAGTCGAGGCCTCTTCTCTCCATCTCAGCACCACACGTTGTCGAGTATAAACTATGTGCTCCAGTGTGAGGTCTCAGAGACCCGTTGACTGAACCAATAATTATGGCTTTTTAAGCTCCATGGTAATGCATGAGAACTGATGGCCTCTCCCAATATGTGTCAATGCAACCATACCAGCAGCCATCTGCTCCATTCCCATGACTTAATCCTCTCTCTCTGTCTCTCTCTGTCTCTCTCTCTCTCTCTCTATGGGGCACTTGAGAGCTTGAGAGATTGGGGCTTGTCTGTCCCTGTGGTGGTAGTTCTAAGACCTCCATGTTGTGATATTGATTAATATGGGGGGTGGGTTCAATTAATCGATTATTAATCGGCAGAGCTGTCGACTATTGTTACTCATAGATTATGGGGTGAATGAATGTGGCCAGACCCATCTTCTCTTTCTGTCATAGTGACATAATATTGTCCTGCATCAGATCCAAATCAGGTTCTCCAATCTCCAGTAGCCTCTTCAGTTTTTTGAAGAGTTTTTTGAGTGGTGCAACCACGCCCTTACGGAGCTATGTGTGTGGCTGGCTGGGTCTGAGCACTATGTGTGTGGCTTGCTGGCTGGCTGGGTCTGAGCACTATGTGTGTGGCTGGCTGGCTGGCTGGGTCTGAGCACTATGTGTGTGGCTTGCTGGCTGGCTGGCTGGGTCTGAGCATACATAGATAGATAGATAGATAGATAGATAGATAGATAGATAGATAGATAGATAGATAGATCGATATTATAGCAGTGACTGACTGAGACATCGAGCGTGCGTCCGCAACTGGTTGTGGCCCCCATCAATTGACCTTTTGTCCAATGCGGCCCTCATCCCAAGTTGAGTTCGACACCCCTGTGAGTCTAGGCCCATGAGGGGCCATTTCTCTCCACTGTATCCCCACTGAGGTCCATCTTCCCCATAGACCAGACAAGTGGCCATTTGGTTCTACTGACTGAGTGTGTTTGCTGCAAAGACACTCAGCGTTGTGAGCTTTTATAGATTGCCTATTTTCATAATGTTTGTCCCGGCCCACAGTTTGGGAACCACTACCCTTATAGGGGACTTATTTTTATTATTATTATTGTCAGACACCTTTACAAAAAAAAAGGGCAGACATTTCTCTGTAAATTTATTCCATGATTTGTGTAATATTCCCATCCAGTCTATCACTTGGCAGCCATGCTTTTACAAATGTCACATGACAGTACCACCCAGTAATAATGAATGCATTTCTTATTGTTATGGTATCAAAATAAATCTCCTGAAAGCTTCAACAGAATGTGAATTGTGTATAGGTGATGAATTCACCTATACAGCAGTACGGCATTATAGAAAAGGGAAATGTCCTATTACACTGTTATAACCTTATAAACAATTGCTTTAATATATCATTGTACTTTTATATAATTTATATATGCTAATTGGTAACCAAAACATAGGGTTAGACACCAACATTATTTTTCTAGGATGAATAATGGAGGAGTAATGGTATTTTAATAACTGGCGGCGGCCAACTTGAAAATAACACCTTTCGGGTGGTCAAACTTTGGTAAACTTTTAGTATGTTATTAAGGACACCTAATACTACAAAAATAAGTTGAGAAACCTTTTGTTGCAATATTTTTGGGGTCAAACTATATTCTTACCCGCCTACTCTCTCTCTCTCTCCTTTAACAACTGCAGGCACTTTTTGGAGATAATGTTAAATAGATTTTGACCGCGACAGAGGCGCGCAGTCTCAATCGAACTTGAGCGAAGTTTGCAAACTTGCAAATACTTATTCCAAAGTTTCGGATCTGAATTGCTGACTTGCGAATTCCCGAGCATTGTGAACATTTCTTCTCCTTCTGGCCTACTGAAAGGTGGATTTTCAGGCCTGTTTTAAAGGAAGCTAGTAGTGATCCTTATTTTTTGAAAGAAGGAGTCCCGTTAAGTCAGGTAGAGGTAGAGGTATAGTTAAGTCAGGTATGCGGGTACTTACTGAGGGCATTCAGGACGAAGCCGCCTTTACAATTTTGAATGTCAATCCCATTACCGGAGCCTGAACTGTTAGCTGAGACCCACTGGGTGCAGACAGACACACAATCATAGTAAGTCTGTGAGGTGGTTGTATCCCATTAGACACTCTTCTCCTGTCACAACATAGTCTTGCGTGGCCAGACTGTTGCCACACGCAATTTTCAAATGCTTCCATCATACAGTCTGGAGCAGCAGAAGCTGTGATCATGAGCAAGTGAAGTGGAAGTTACATCGTTACAGTCACATACAGTACATTTATCCTAATATGAAAATAATCTAAGCATTATAGCTTGCTGCTTAGCAGAAATGGAAATAAAATAATAAAATGTTAAAATATATTTTTATGAAAGGAAATGCCACCTTTGAGTAATAGTTGTCTGGCTCCGCGAGACCGGTGGTCGCTCTCTCTCTCTCCCCTCTTCTCTGTATGTGTGGGGGTGTCTCGACCAGTGGTCGCTCCATGGCAGTGTGTTAAAGGTGTGTTGCTTTTATGACCGATGGTAAAGTGTATCTGTCTGTGTCTGTGATGAACCTGTCTGTCTGTCTGTGTCTCTCTCTCTAGGAGCTACAGCTAACATGTGTTTGCGCGTGTTTTCACAGCAAAACTGATGTGTGTACACAGTGCGTGTGTGCGTGCGTCCGTGCGTGCGTGCATGTGTTTTCACAGCGAAACTGATGTGTGTGCGTGCACACCCCTAGTTCTGGGTTCCTTGAATGCCATCCATGTCTTCCGGCCTCCTAATCCCATGATTAGTAGGCAGACGGGACGGGAGCCTCCTCGGCTCGGCGCTAAGCGCTGCTCCCAGGTCAGCCAGCCTTATCTAAGCTGTCACAGAGCGCACGTGAAGGCCTGACTGCGGACCAGCGGAGGATGTGTGTGTGTGTGTGTGTGTGTCACTGTGTTGGCTGAATGATGCACACAGGAATGTGTTTTGACACAACTTTTCACCAGACCAACCCACTGAACCGTCACGACTGATCCTACTTAATCATCACGTTTCCCAGCAATGACTTCAGACACTTTGACCACACACACACATGCACACACGCACGCACACGCACACACACACAAACACACACACACACACACACACACACACACACACACACACACACACACACACACACACACACACACACATCTCACAGTGGTCGGATGTAAGTACAGTACATTTACTCAAGAACTGTATCTATTAATTAAGAACAGAGAAAATGTTCATCTAGATTCCAACAGATTTCTGAAAAACCTATGTTGCTATACGTCGTTGATGCCGAACAGAAACCTCATGGTAACATTTTGAGTGCAGGCCTTTTATATTGTTATATTGTGGTATTGCCAATTTTACTGAGGCACAGTAACACACACGCACGCACGCACGAATGCACTCACGCACGCACGCACGCACCCCATAGAGACCCTTAGAGGAAAATACTTTGTTCTTGTTACTGTTAGAAAGAATTAGGACTGCACGATATGGACAAAATATCATATTTTCAATACATTCAATATTACCGTTAAAATGTCATATTCTGTATTTTAAGTGCAACATTGAAAACGAAATACTAAGCATTAAAGTATGAGGTATAAAGTACAGCAGCCATGTGTTCCTAAAACAGAAAGATTGGGTATTGGGTAAGACTGACGTTATGTATCTTGGTGGGCCTTGATGGTGTCATAATGGCCGATTTTATACTTGGTTGCATGCTGAAAATAGCCGATCTACAAGCTTACGAAGCATGTGATCACCCGAGCACAACCAAAAATAAAATGACTTGTCTTTTAGTTCTACTGGATCTCTTCTCCACGAGTCCCTCCCTATCATTTTCCTCTAGTTTTTAGTTGTTGACGAAATTGTCATAATATTTAGTCTTTGTTTTGTTTTTGTTTGTTTCCTGTTCAGTGAAAAAAAGTAAGTCAATGAACATTTTTCGTCATAGTTTTAGTCGACGAAATCAACATTGCTATATGACATCCAGGAGGGACCCCCAGGAGAGCTGAGAGGTTTTACCCTGCAGGATAGAGGCCTCTTCATGGGGTAGGCAGCGGGGGGTGAGGGCCTCTGGCTGCTGGAAGAAGACAGAAAACATTACATACAGTATGTGGTCATCATTCAAAACCGCACTATAACTCACTTATGAGACGCACGCACACACACACACACAGACACACGCACACAAACACGCACGCACGATGACACATATCATTGTATATGCAAAGAGAGTGTTTTTTAATGGAGCTATGTTTACAGGAGTGCAGCCGCCTGCTCTTTCTGAGCCACCTGTGTCTCAGCGCTCCAGTGAGTTTAAATATTCTACACAGAATGCACATATCATCAGGTCTGCTTGTTCCTGTCCTGCATTTCATTGTGTGTAGTTTTGAACCGCTAACACAGTTCAGCTATCTGAGGGAATGTTCAAAAGCTAGTGATGTCAAGGACCCCCACGTTGACACATTAGACAGCATATTGTCATACGCATTGACTGCCAAGCACAGAATATTTTGTGGTCTTTTCAGTGGTTTTTGACAAAATTTGTCATTGGCGGAGAATTATAGATACTTTGTTGTCCTCGTTCATTTTGTACCAAGCAGTCATCAGGATACAAATGATCACATACACATACACAATACGCAGATAGATAACACAATGCATTGACAATACTATACATGCAGCTCCTCTCTTTAAGAGAGGGAAAACAAGACAAATCTACCAATCATAGTTCCACTGTGCATTACATTTCATACACAGAACTGAGACGGGGACTGCTTGTTCAGAAGTTCTATACTTAGGGGAACAAACGTCCTTACAGGGCCTAGCCTGCAGCAAAGGTACTGTGTACCGTCGCCCCCGCTGGCAGAAGATGGTATTGGCTGTGTAACGGGTGCGTTCTGTGCCTATCAATAGCTTTCCCCTTCCCGAGTACCCAGGTCTCATGCATTGATGTCATACTCTCTCAAGTCGTAAAAAGAAAAGAAGGCAGGGCCTCAACTCACTATAGGATGCACCAAACTTTATTTAGCGACAGGCAGGCAGAAAATACCACGTTTTGACCTCACGGTCTTTGTCAAGTAAACCAGATAACAGGACATGACGTCTTATATACATTGTGTGAACAAAAGGCTATTTTCCTCCATCTGGTGACCTGGGGTGGCACCAATAAATATATGTGATACAACATGATTAACATCTCAATTCTGATTATACACATGATTCACATGATTAGAGGCAATGCGGAAAATTATTTACAACATGATTTAACGATTGTATAAAACCATAATTCTCTTTTTAAAAGGGGATTGTCTATATCGCCCCTCGTCTTGGAAGGCGTACTTTTTCTATACCCAGGTATCTTAAAGATGAGACATTGTGGTGAGCCTTTTTGAACTGTAGTGCTACTGGGCTTTATTCATCCCCATTTCTGATAGGAGTTTGTTCTTATTAACCAATGATATTGAGCCATACCAGGAAACAAAACAAAAAGTCAATGCACTCTCCACAAAGGATCGATGGAAGAGCACCATTAGTCTTGTTTTCCACATTATACTGTCTCGGTCTGCACATAACATTCAGCCTCTGCTGACCTTTTTTTCTAGATGGCATCAGTGTTGGGATTCCATGTCGGCTTGGAATCAATCAAATATGACCTCCTTAGTTTTCTTAATATTCACCTGAAGGAAGTTACTCTTACACCAGCCAGCAAACTGATCCACTGTTCTTTCGATAGCTTATCTCATCATCCTGATCCTCCATCAAACCAACAATAGCTGTTGTCGGCTAATACAGGTGTTATCTGAGTCACTTCTACAGTCGCTTGTGTAACTCATTGAGTATTGTGAACAAATACAGTTCAGTTCTTATACTGTAGCTTTAAAATTGCTTCTCGACGTCAAGCGACGACGTGGTCACACAACGGAGTTTGAAGCGTTTCCATCGGGACCGTGTAGGAGGGAATGTTCTTGGGAAGTCCTGACTGGTGAGCTTCTCAGAAGAAGAGAGAGAGGCGCACTTGACGTCGGAAGTGTGCAGATGTAAAGTGGTCGGTCTCCTCGCGGCCGGCCGGAGCAGAGGGACTGAGTGGCGCTTAACGGTGAAGATAAGCCCATTCCAAGTGCACTTTGTGCAAATACAATTTGTGGGAATACACGGCGCTGATTGTTTTTGCATGTTTTTATCGCTGTAATCTAGAGAGGAGAGAGAGAGGTCAAAATCCACTTTAATTTGGCCTGTTTATTTATGTGAGTCCTGCGGTGAAGGAATGCAAAGGGTCTCTCTCTCTCTCTCTCTCTCTCTCTCTCTCTCTCTCTCTCTCTCTCTCTCTCTCTCTCTCTCTCTCTCTCTCTCTCTCTCTCTCTCACACACACACACACACGTATACACACCACCTCCTACATAGCCTCCGTATTTACAAGACTTATTTTGCACTGCTTTTCAAGTAGTGTGTGTGGTGTGCGTGCGCGTGCGTGCGTGTGTGTGCTAGGTGTAATCAGACACAGCTCTGTTTAGATTGCTGGATCAAAAAGCAGTCATATTAAATTCATGTGGTATTCTGCTGGTGATGCGCACGCACACACACACACACACACGTGCACACACACAGACACAGGCAGATTTAGGGCCTCAGCCCCACCTGCGTGTGATTTTCAGGGGATCACATGTTGTCCGTAGAGCTGAACAATGGCAAGCTGTGAATGGATTTATGGCTGTGATGAAGAGACAGGCCTGCATAGATATGTTACCTTCTATGTGTCACACGTGTGTGTGTGCGTGTGTGTGTATGCCTGTGATGTACCCTGTTAAAAGTCTCTAAATCCTCACAGCAATTGTATAGATCTCCTATTTTTCGGCATTAGGTTTGACGGTGAAGAAAAAAAGCGAACAAATTGCAAATCTGTGAAATCGCTAAAATGTTCAACGTCCTAACATGTATGGCAATTACATCTGTGCATGCAATGTTCTCTGTTGATAACAAGGTCTATAAAAAGGTGGTGGACTAAACTTGGACATGACTTTGGGATGACTTTGGGATGTTCCTTCTAAGATGAAGTAAGACATGTAAAACATGTGTGTAACAGTGTACAGTAAGTCAACTCCTTACGGAACGTCATTAATATCTGCCCTCAGCCCATTTTCCTCTCCTTCAACCTTTCATACGCTGGTTCAGAATTGGGTCGGACTGATAATGTAATTTCAATCTCTGCCTCTCGGCTGCAGGAGACGGACTCTTATATTACCCCAGGACAGTCCGGCGTGCTAAAAATGAGCCGGGACGCTGAAACTGACATTTAAGGTTTTATTTTATTTTATATATAGACTGGTGCCCGGCTGTAGAGCACAGAGTCGGTAACGATGATACTAATGATCTGTGTCCCTGTTATGCCGATATATGGAGATTGTTTATGCCCATAAATAATGTGTGTGTGTGTGTGTGTGTGTGTGTGTGTGTGTGTGTGTGTGTGTGTGTGTGTGTGTGTCTGTGTGTGTGTGTGCACGCGGCGTGCACGCAGGTGCAGCAGGAGCAGGAGACCAGCTACACTATCCTGCGGGCCAGGTGGTGTAACGTGACGCTGACGGGGCTCAAGGCAGACACCTCCTACCTGCTGCAGATCAAAGCGCGCACTGCGGCGGGCTACGGAGCGTCCAGCCGCAGCTTCGAGTTCGAGACCAGCCCCGAATGTAAGACTCGACAGCACACTAAAGGCTCATCACCTAAAACCGTGATAATGGTTCGAGGCCATCATACAAGCGGCGATGTCCTTAAGCATTGACTCTGCCTCCCTCTGGTTCAGATGCGAAACCCCTGTACAAAACCAAGGGGAACCGCCCACCCAACTTCTAGACCAGTCAGTGAAGGAGGTGATAGCCCCAGAGTGAACAGACTTGTCGGACAGTAAATACAGAGAGATGTGTCGTGCTACCGTTTTAGCGCTTCTGACGAAAACGAAAGTGTCCCCGAAATGATTAATTGTTACTACCGGTTCAGTAAATCAGCTGGTGGCCCTTCAGAATAAGGGCTTACGGCTATGATGGTCTATGGGTGGCATTCTGAGCCAACCACTAGATGGGGCTGGTTTTTAAACATAATTTTAACATAATTATTCTAAAAGGTTATATCGGCTAAAGACACAGCTCTGTTTAGATTGCTGGATCAAAAAGCAGTCATATATATAACATAAAAGTAAGAGCATTTGATTCACTGTCTGTCTGTCTGTCTGCCCCCCGCCCCCCTCTCAGCAGCGTTCTCCATCTCCAGTGAGAGCAGTCAGGTGGTCCTCATCGCCATGTCCTCCGCTGTGTCCATCGTTCTTCTGACCGTGCTGCTCTACGTCCTCATCGGCAGGTCTGTCCTCATGATCAATGACCAACAATACACTGATCATTATAGGTCTGTCCTCATGATCAATAATAATCAACAAACTTTATGCAGATGTTGGAAAGCTAAGTGCATGAAGTACTGTAAATATACTTTTACTGTAGTTCTTTTAGTTCTTTCTCCCCAGTTTAGGGCCACAGATGAACCGTACAGCCAGACAGAGATAAATTTACCTTTGTAACGGTAGTCATGCCCGAGTAACGAGTTACGAGTTAATTAGCGTTAATCAAGCGTTTTAAAAAATATCAATTCGCTTTTATTTAGCTCCGTTGCTAGCCGCCGCTAGCGTCCACGTAAGAAACAGCCAAACTCCTCACATGCCATTGACATTATGGCTCATAATGAGATGAAGTAGGCATGATCGGCACCTAATAAACCATTAATTCAAGCTCCCGCTAATCAAAACACTGATCGCATCGCTTGTAGGTCTCTCTGGGCCTCCGCAGAGCCGGGGGCTTGAGTAGTTTCACTTTCAGCCTAAACAACAAGACATCTTCTTCTCTGCTCATGTTACAAATTCGTCTGGCACTCGCCACCTACCACACCTACCGTGTCTAAGCAGTTAAATTGAGTAAGACTATTATCAAACGAAGATACACTTCATTCATGTAACCAACATGTTTTTTTATTTTTTATTCATGGTTTCAGGTTCTGTTGCCGCAGTAGATCCAAACATCCCGACGAGAAACGTCTGCACTTTGGCAACGGACACTGTGAGTATTACACTGTGTGTGTTGTCCTTCAAGTATAGAATTTCAAGGTGTGTGTGTGTGTGTGTGTGTGTGTGTGTGTGTGTGTGTGTGTGTGTGTGTGTGTGTGTGTGTGTGTGTGTGTGTGTGTGTGTGTGTGTGTGTGTGTGTGTGTGTGTGTGTGTGTGTGTGTGTGTGCACATGACATCAGCCTCTCTAAATCAGCTGTGTGCTGATGGGTGTTTGTGCATCTGGTGTTCCATTTTATGATTGGAGTTTATTTTATAGAGTAGGAACTGTTTGACTTGGTGCCGCGCCATATTAGTCCACTCAGCAACATGTGTAATCTGCTGTAGTTCTTACACATGATTTATTTGCACACTCACCACCGTATGGATATTACAGCCTGCACACGTCCACATGTCGCGTTGCCAGACTCTGCGAGAGAAACAAGCAACCGGGTCTATGAAAACAAGCCCAAGAAGAATTTACTATGGGCCACCATACCTACAACAGCTATTTGAAAATAGCCGAGCTACAAGCTCACAACGCGTCTGAGACATATATTTTTAGAGTGACAAATTAGTATTGGTGGAAAGTAACTAATTACATTAACCTGTATAAGTACTGTGGGCTACTTATACATTTTAGGTATTTGTACTTTCTGTAGTATTTCCAATTTCCAATACTTTTACTTTTACTCCACTACATCTCAGAGGCAAAAAAACTTTTACTTGAGGGCTGGAGTGGTTAATGTATGTTTTGTAATAATAATCAAAATCTACAAAGAAACTAGTAACTACATTTTCAAATAATACATTTCGGACATTTGAAAATAGCAGATACAAGCTCACAATGTGTCAGACGACACAAATGTGATACATTGTGAGATTGAAGATCTGGAGAAATAGTTTGAGAAAAACTGGTTTAAACATTGGTAGGTAAGCCCAAAATAAACAACTACACTTTAGAAACGAGGACTCCAAAAAACACTGCAACCCGCAACTTCCAACATTTCGCTTATAGTCAGCAGACTTGGCAACACTGATCCACACACTGAGTGTGTGTGCCCAGTCGACATGGGACATTGAAATTTGACTAGAAAAAACAACAGAAAAAAGAGACTGCTCTAAGCTTTTAGCTTGTTGTGGGAATCTCAGGCCTGATGGAGGGGAAAGGAACTGGTTGGAATAACGTGTTCCTTCCACACGCTACGTCCTACTGGAGAAACTCCCCTCTGTCAGGTGAAAAGTAGCGGCTTGGACTCCTCATGCATAGAAGGAAGCATGAGGTCAGTCCGTTGCTCTCCCCAGGTTGGTAGCGCCCAGGATTGCATTAGATAACTGACTGGCTGAAAAAATGGGTTGCAAAATTGTGGGATAAGAATTACAAAGGAAAAAAAAGAAAACCCATTCAGCTCATAGAGATTTGCTGAAAATATTTATTGTATTAGGCTAATTATTTTAAGGCTGGAACCAAATGCATTCCAGGCTCCTGATAAATCATGATCATACATTTG
Organism: Protomyctophum parallelum; assembly: GCF_964188405.1. Lineage (NCBI taxonomy): Eukaryota > Metazoa > Chordata > Actinopteri > Myctophiformes > Myctophidae > Protomyctophum > Protomyctophum parallelum. Next base: position 33,552,655 of record NC_139707.1, read on the forward strand.
ATTCTGTGCCCCAAAATATCTACCATTATTTTTGTCGGTTTTCAAATATTTTTTGATACAGAATCAAATGTTCTGCTATACTCTATGACCTCTATACTGCTGTATATGTATAATTATTTAAAATAAATGACTAATGTAAATAGCAGATCTACAAGCTCACAACGTGTTGTTTCGCACCACATTGTAAGCTTGTTGATCTGCTATTTGCACTACTTCTTAAGCTTTTTATTTTCTAATTCTTAGATTTTTCCTTGAAAAAAAAAAGAATTTTTGTTTTTAATTAATCAAAATGTTTGCTTTTGGGGTGCTCTGGATGAGCTCTGGATGAGCACATCTACCTGATCTTTCTTTTGAAAGTCATGTTTCCTCTCATTTGTCGTGCCTGATTTCCCATTTTGCCCTGACACTATTCTACACCTGAGCAAATGCCCCCTCTTTCCCAAGGCGTGGACTTCCTACTTAATTAATGGTCAGATATGTCATCTGTAAGTGGATTTACAACAGATGAATAATCCGTTGTGACTGAGGAAACATTAGACAGGCCCACGTTTTAGCCTGTGTTCCTGCATTATTACACATAACAGATCAACACAACGTGATTAGACACAGTTATAACACCAGACCAACACGATGTGATTACTCAAAGCACACACACACACACACACACACACACACACACACACACACACACGTCTTTATCGAGCATATTGTTAGTGTTAGTTTAATCAGATTGTGTTTTTTCCTAATGCTGTGTCGATTGGGCTCACAGAGGTAAAACCAAAACAACTGTATGGTATCAAAAGGGGACTAATGCATATTAAAGTGAACCTTCCTTGTGAACAGTTGTGAATCACTGATCTGAAACATTACAATGTACAATGTACATTTACCAGAGTGCACTAAATCTATAGTTGATTTGTTCGACTAAAATGTGTTTTGGCGGGCGTTGATAATGTTGCATGCTGAAAATAGAGTTTTTAGATCTGCTATTTTCAGAGCACAACCAAACATAAAATGACTTGTTGAGCACATAGCTCACAGAGCTATGTGTGTGGGTGGCTGGGTGGGTGGGTGCGTATGAGCACGAAAACAGCATGGTTGTTTTTCACCACCTGTGCGCAACCTAACACACACGTACACACATGCACATACAAGTAAGACGCGCAAACGCGGGAAGCGAACGCAGCTCGTGTGTGTGCGTGTGCGTGTGTGTGTGTGCTACAGCTGCGCCCTGTGTGTGTGTGTGTGTGTGTGTGTGTGTGTGCTACAGCTGCGCCCTCTGGTGGCGGGCGGGTGGTGTAACAGCGGGACAGACAGACACACAGACAGACATTCAGCCCTTGCTGTCATAGTAAGTGGCTCACTGCGTTCGCAATTAACTGTATATACGCTAAAACCGTCTCGACCCTTTGGTGTAGTTTGGGCCATTGAATTCCATACGTTGAATCACTAGGGTCAACGTAGATCAACGTGCAACAAGACATATCACACCGCAGGGTGGTGTGGTTAGGGCTTAACGCTGTTGTGTGCTCTGCAATGTGTCTGTGTGCGTCGGTGTCTAACGCTGTTGTGAGCTCTGCAGTTGTGTCTGCGTGTTTGTGCTCTGCAGTGCGTTTGCGTGGTTGTTTGTCTGTGTCTAACGCTGTTGTGTGCTCTGCAGTGCGTCTGCCTGGCGTCAAGACCTACGTGGACCCCCACACCTACGAGGACCCCAGCCAGGCCGTCCACGAATTTGCCAGAGAGCTGGACGCGTCCTGCATCGCCATAGACAAGGTGGTGGGAGCAGGTGAGATGAAAAAACGCTCGCACAAATATTTGTGTGCCAGAAAAAAATAGCACTTGCCCTAGCCTCTGCGACCTTGTTGGCTTATGCAAAGTCATTATTGCTCTGGCATTATATACTGTTTATAGCTTCAACGTACGGGTAGCCTGTATGTACATGGACTGATGATAGGTGCATGGTTTACTGATTGTGATCCTAGATGACCATTTATGCATGTGATTTACCTTGTGTTGTCCTCATTTACTGTAAATCGCTCTGGATTAAGAGCGTCTAAATGCCTCAGTTGTAAATTGTAAAAGGGGATGGCAATGAAACAAATCAATAAAATATCAGCAAAGTTCCCCTTAAATAAAACAAATAAAATAATAAATATTAAATAATATAAAAAAGAACTCAGGAACGCTCTAACAGTCAAAAGTTACGAGCACGGTCCGTCCGTCCAGTCCATTCACACACACATTACAGCACCCAAAGGGCCAAACGGAATGAGCACACTCATAACTTGTGATCTCCATTCCTCTGTGCAGCGCTCACGTCAGGTGTGTGGACTGTGGAGCGTATTCATCACAGATGTGCTGTAACACCCAAGTCCCTTCATAGATAGAGAGAGAGGTCCATTCATAGCACCATGACACTGAGAGAGAGAGAGGCGGAGGGGGGGAGGGGGGGGGGGGGTGGCAGCTCCTGCCTTGCTCGATTTAATAGACAGCCTGGTGATGCTTAGAATGAGGAATATTCAGAGGTCCATCTGGAATAGTACCCCCCCCCCCCCCCTCCACACACACACACACACACACACACATGCATGAACGCACGCACGCAAACGCACATATTTCTTTTGTATTGTACCATTACTGTTGCTATCTACATAAGGTGTTTTGGTATGAAAACCCTTTTCTCTTCTCTTCTCTTCTCTTCTCTTCTCTTCTCTTCTCTTCTCTTCTCTTCTCTTCTCTTCTCTTCTCTTCTCTTCTCTTCTCTTCTCTTCTCTTCTCTTCTCTTCTCTTCTCCTCCCGTACTCCCTAGCTGATGTGTATCGCTGGGTGCAGACAAGACAGAGTAATGCGCAGCGATTTATGACCAGTGCAGACATCCTGGGGTCTTAGTTTTAGAATGTACGGTGCAGGGCGGCGAACCGGGCCTGTCTCTCTGGACCCAGCAACCCGCTGTAAAGCTGTCATAGCGGCCTGACGCTCTTAATACACTCATACATGCACTACAGTACACACCATGGAATGCATAAAGTAATTCATATTTCATATATCCACTACAGAATACATACCTGTACAGTAATTCATAGGGCAAAGCACAGATCAAATATATCATCACTGTCTGGTGGGAAACCTCACATACGCATTGTTCAACCTTTATTGTTTAATTTTTTGGTCTGGAAATGAAAGCCCTGGCCTACTTCATCGATCTACAGCTTTACTTATAGATGGGCTATTTTCTGTATTTTAAGATGGTTTTGGACATACTATAGGTTTCCGCCTGACAGTGAAAAAAGAACACAATTCTCTTTATTTTTTTCTCAAATATCTTTCGATGGGGAGTCCGAAGCCAAATGCATATTTGGAGGTTCCTTGACCTGAAAATATTTGAGAACCTCTGATATTGAAGGAGAATTCCGGACCCATGATTTAATCCAAATCCCGTTTTTGGACAAAACAAAACGTGGAAATGACCAACATATATCTAAAATAAAGAGCGTTAAAAATAAGGATTTTACCACAAAACACAACCGCCCACGCTCAGAGCTGCGGTGGGCTCTGGATAGAGTTAAAATGTCACCTGTAACACTGATTAATATAAGAAGAAAGCCTAGTCTAGAATTCTCCTGTAAGGAATAACATGACTGCATGGCAGCCTGGCTTTCACCTCATGTCCAAAGTGCACAATGCATGCATGGTTTCAATCCATTTCAACGTCACCCGTCTCGGCGTCATGGAGTTGCACTAATAATACCCGCCTAGATAGGAATGATTTCATTGTTATTAAATTATTTCCCAGACTAGTTTTTAGGAGCAGACGACGGTCAGACGACACCAACCAGCAGCCCCTGTGATGTGATGCATGGTGGTTTATGGTTTTGATGTGTTCGCTCTGTTGGGTTGTACGGTTTAGCACCCATCTGAGCTATTGTTGTAGGGGACAATAATGCAGCGTGCCTGCTGTGCTGTGCTGTGTTGTACTGTGAGCTCTCATCCCTATCTGAAGCCATCTGTGTGTCGACTGCATATGTTCTACAAGGCTTTGAACCTGCTGCCAACATATGATTTGGTGTTACCAGACAAAAGCCATGCCTCTCTCTCTGTCTCCCTCCCTCTGTCCCTTCACCTCTCTTCTTTCTTTCTTTCTTTCTTTCTTTCTTTCTTTCTTTCTTTCTTTCTTTCTTTCTTTCTTTCTTTCTTTCTTTCTTTCTTTCTTTATTCCATTTCTGTATTCTATTATGCTTTATTCTATTATGCTTTATTGGCATGGCAAGCATATTTTATATTGCCAAAGCATTACATTATTGTATGATACAATGATTCGTATTCAGTATCAGAAAAAAGACAGGACAGAAAAGCATATATATATATATATATATATATATATTAACACCCCCAGCGTCCAGGACGAAGTTCTTTGTCCTTTCTATTAGTAACGCCCGACACCCAAGATGAAGTATTGTCCAAAAGACGAAGTTTATTGATATGAAAACGGATCGCATCGCTCCACAGTGAGACGTCATCGAAAATCTCCCCCCCCCCCCCCCCCCTGTTTAGCCGACGACAATGAAAATCTTAAAACATTAATAACTCTAAATCATCCCGTTTAATTATGAAGAAAGATCCTGTGTTAGACGGCCCCCCGCTGTCCAGTTGCTAGTCGCGATAGATTTATTCTTACCTCCCGTTGTTGTCGATCACCTTTAGAGTGGAGAGGCTATTGCTGCTACACACACATTCACAACAACATCCGGTCCGTCGGTAAAAGTGATCCGTGTTTATAAATCGACTGGGCACTATAATGTAATGGATTAAATAACCCCGGGCAATTACGGTGTTAACTGTAGTAGCTCTGTCTCCACCACTCCTTGACCACAATGAGAGCATAGCCCATCTCTCTCTCTCTCTGTACAGTATTCACGGCGGGTTAGCATGGCTAATCAAGCGGTCATTCCGCACAGTCCTCTCCTGTGTGAGTGACCACACAACCACACACTGACCTTCAGTGTAATTGGCCGTCCCTGGGTCTGGTCTGTCCAAGGGGCCGAGGCCATCGGAACGGATCCCGCCGGGCCGGGAGGAGCCTGGACAGATCTGAATGCTTTTTAGACAGGTTGTAATTATTCCTCCTATAAGTTCTGCCAGACCCTGCAGGCTCCGGTCCACAGTTTGACCCAGACTCTGTGATCCCGGAGCTGCCACGGGAAATGGGGCGGGGGGGAGAAAGAGAAAGAAAGAGAGAGAGAGAGAGAGTCTTTACATGTCTCAGCAGTGACATCGGCTTGCCTTGAACACACACACACACACACACACACACACACACACACACACACACACACACAGATCAGTGTGTCAATTGGGCCAGAAACCTGCCACCATCTGTCATGGACAGAGGAAGGTGTCTTTTGAAGTGACCCATCTGCACCCACGCATGCACGTACACACGCACGTGCACACACACGCACGCACACACTTTACTTTACAAAACACTTTTGGACGGTAATTTTCTGCATTCCACTTAAAGCCTGGTTTATAATTAGCTGCATGCTGGTGTTGCACACTTAAAATAGTCGATCTACAAGCTCACAATGAGCCACCGCTGCCACCATGTGGTGGCGTTGTGAGCTTGTAGATCTGCTATGTCTGATGCACAAAGTATTTATCAGGCATAACTCTAACCCTATCTAAATACCTGTTCCTGAACCTTAACCACAATCTCAATCTTTTAATTGTAAAACTGCGTTTGAAAATTATTTAGTAATCATTCTTAACCTTATTCTTCTTTTTCGTTATTTTGGGAATGAAAAAGTAGAAAATGGTTTTAAACATTTAAATTTTTCGCCCATAATGGCATGCCCAAAAATAGAGAGATACCAGGTAGAAAGTGGTAAATAAATGTATGCAATCATGTTTTTTAATCTCATTAATCTGCAATAAACATTCAGAGTTAGTGTAAAAATCTGCTTAAAATAACAGAATTTTATGTTAAATGTGAACCCCAAATGTCGCCCCTGCACTCACTGTCAGTTTGTCAAATTCAACTGGACTTTTGGGGACGTTGACCCTCACAAGTATAGCAATACAAGTACACACACACACACACACACACACACACACACACACACACACACACACACACATGTGTACAGTAACCATCACCGGCCTGGAATGTTAATTGGTCCCCTCCCAGGGTCTCCGTAGCACTGAGTCACCCGTTCGGACTGTAAAATGGGGACATGGAAAGTTGAAAGGCCAGACGTCTGCGCGGCTCTGCGCGGCGCGGTCAGCCCTGGGATGACTAATTGTTATCAGGACCGTGGGCGGATGGATTTCAAAGGCCCCCCGGCCGCCGTGCGTGCTTTGGTTGGCGCGCACCGTGACCGCGGAGAATTAGGGGAAACGCCGCTGCAGTGCGGAGAGACCCTTCCTTTTCCCTCCAACAGCAATAAACATGTCTGCCTGATGGATGAGTGCCTATTGACGCTCATGAGGGCCAAGCCATGAATATTAGAGCAGATACATAGCTGTCCCGCTGTGGCGTTAATCCCTGTGTATATGGAAATTATTAATCCCTGCATATGGTAACGGTATATATCAGGACTTTTCAAACCCTTTTCATTTCAAGGGCCATTATTTATTCGCCGTTTGAGCCATGGTCTGGACCACCATTTGATGAGATTTACTGTAGCCTCGCAGACCCAAAACGTAATAATATTTGTTGTCATTGGATAAGATTTTGCCCACCATGCCATGCTGTATTTATGTGGTACCATTTAGGAGAGATAACAGGCAATCACCAACATAAGTATACATTCTCTAATTGTGTAGACTTCCTGTACATTGTAGATCATTTAGGTGGGGACCACCTAGCCCCCTCAATAACCACTAGTGGTCCCCAGACCACTGGTTGAGAACCACTGCTAAATATGCAATCCTGCATATGGAATATGGAAAAGAATAATCCCTTTGATTGTGTACGGTATAAACTCTGTGAATATGGAAATTAAGTCACGCTGATGGAATGTTTTTTTTTTTTTGGCATAATAATTGTGAAATTGGTTCATTCTAGCAAGGCAAGTTAAAAACTTCTCTGAAGCAGTTGTGGAAGAAGTAGGCTGTTAAATAAAAGTAGTAATACTGTACAGTATGTGAAAACACCAATACTTTTGTACTTTTACTCACGTACATTTTAATTCCAGACATTTACTTAACTACTATAACTGAGTATTTCTACATTGCAGTATGGATATATTGTACTAGGTAATAGTAAAACATGTGAGTGCCTTAATCCGTCCAGCAAAAAAATATAGATGCTGGGGTTGAAGTTTAATGGATCACAGAGGACGTTGCTGTACTTTTAAGCACACACAGTGTATGTTCTGCCTGCTTCATGTGTGCCATAAATGGAGCATCGCGTTAGTTCAGTGCAGGCGTGCCGAGTGGAGCCGGTCCCACGCTCTCCACACATGGCCCTGGTCCTAATGGTCAGAGCTACACGCTCTATTTAAGTCAGGCCGCACGCGTCATTCACTCTTTTCTTTGCTCAGCGCGTCTCTCTGCTACCACCAATGACACATCATCAGCATTATTGGGGAGGAGTAACTAAGTACCTTTATTCAAGTATTGAGTACTTAAAGTGGCACTATGTCACCTTTTGCCAGCTGCTTGAAAAGCAACTTTGCATGTTGCTTTACCACTCGATTTGCCACTCGATGTGCCATTCACTTTCAGAATGCGCGGCATGCGCTCAATTGATGACCCCTGATCCTGAACTGACCTCCCCTTGCTCTGTGTGTGTGTGTGCCTGTGTGCGCGTGTGCGTATAGGAGAGTTCGGCGAGGTGTGTAGCGGTCGTCTCAAGTTGCCCAGTAAGAAGGAGATATGCGTGGCCATCAAGACGCTGAAGGCAGGATACACGGACAAGCAGAGGCGGGACTTCCTGGCCGAGGCGTCAATCATGGGCCAGTTTGACCACCCCAACATAATCCGTCTGGAGGGAGTGGTCACACGCAGTAAGTACAACACGATAGTTATGGAACTATTCATCTAACTAATAGTTTTAGCAATCGTGTCCTAAAAATGTGAGGATGGAATCATCCGCACATATTGCGTGCTGTGTTTGGCTGGAAGTTGTGCCATTCTGTGCTGCGATTGGCTGAGCATCTAACAGTGGGGGAACACCGGCGATAAAAATGTCCGAGTGGGCGTTCCTGCTGTCATTACCGTATGTAATGTTAACGTATCACCGTTCTGCGTGGAGGGTAAACAAAGCAACACATGAATTTGATTGGCTATCGCCGGACGATGTCGTACAAAGGATACAATATTTTCATGTTTTTGAACGACGTTCCTCCGCCCACTTTTTGACTATCGCCTCTTCGCCTGCTATTTTCCAGTTGTTGCCGGGTCCCATTGTCATTGTTAAAGCAAACATTGAACTAAAACCTGTGTGTGTTGCAGCAGGGCTACAGTTCTCTAACAGACCATTATAGATGGAGTGCCGTGATCTTTCGCCCCTAAAACATGATCATCAGGCACCAAGCTCTGGATTAGCCAATTGATCACACCTGATCACCCCTAGATCTCCATATATGGAGCTGGCCTGCTCTGACATCACAATGTTGTTCAGACAATTCTGCATAGACTCCATATTTGGGCATGCCTGACAAATAACTCCATAATATGGGCATAAAAGGGACAAAGACATAATAACTGGGTGGGGCATGCATTTCCATCTGTTTGCCTGATGGGTGGTGGTCCACCTGAACTGAATTCGCACCAACAGCTGTTGTTGTATGATTAACACATCTAATACGTAGGACGTCTGGAAACGTCATAAGGATCCCGAAATATTAGTACCATTGACGTGTGAGGACGTCCTAGCGACGTCCCAGCGACGCGGGGCGAGATAAGAATATTCAGAATTTTTCCTATTTATTTCTTTGGCATTTCGCTTTTCGCTTGCCGTATGCTAACGCTCAGTGCAACTATTAGCTTGTCATTGACTCCCATGTTAGCGCGGCGGAAAGAATGACTCGTATATCCTAATCCAGGGCGCTCTCCGTGGTGATGAATGGATCGATATGCTGGCGCTTCATTTCTGCTCCTCATCCGTCTCTCCCGCAAAATATGAACACTTTTTGGAGCGTAAAAAAATATATTAAGATGATCGGGGATGTGTTTCCGGTTCATGGCTTTCAAAGTAAAAGCGATCAGACAACTCTGGCACCCCGGAGCTTCTTTTTTGATGCATTTCCTGTACTAAATGTGTTAAGGGGGAGGGGATGATATTGTGATTGTCATTTCGATCGAGCCTTTTGACCAGGGCCTCGATTGGGCCTTTTGCCTTTTGAGATACCAAAGTAATTGGAGTAATGCTAAACAGAAACAGTACCAAAATCACGGCACTCCATCTGTAACAGTAGCAGCCTGCGCGTCTTGCACTAGGCCTGTTCTCCCACAGACCTGCTGTCCCAGGGGAGTGTTTTACACATCAGATGGTAGACTAATGGCCCCCTGTGCAGCGAGGGTCCGACGCCCGTGTTACAGACCCTCGGAGACCGTCTGTCTGCAGGCCGGGGTGTAAATCTCTGCAGATCAATGGAGACTGATCAAAGCCTGTGTCCAACACAGACACACGCACAACTGCACGCACGCACACCACCCTATAAATCCATATCGTTGCTTTCAGATGGGAAACCTTGTATATAAAAAAAAGGTTTTATTTTTACACGCATTTTAAAACGTTGAAAATTGCCTATCTGCAAGCAACACGTTGCCTCGCAGCTCGTTGTGAGCTTGTTGTAGATTGGTTACAACAAGCTCAACAAGATCGGTTGTTGTAGATCGCTACTTTTGTGCGCCACTTGTATGTAAGGAGATGCAAGGTTTCTGCCCGACAGCTGACTGCCTACTGGGCCTCTCTTTTATAATGCCACTATTAACACACGCGTGTGCGTGCAGGCGCGCGCACACACACGCCCACTTTAATGGGAAAAGCGCAGCAGAAACAGTCTAATAAGGAGTGTGAACTTTGTCGCCATGCAGTGTGGCGTGGCACAGGCTCTCTGTAGCACAAAGCTTTATGAAGTATCACACTGTCTGTCTCCTACTCTCACAGCATTTCAATAATGGCTCTCTCTCTCTTCACGCTTTCACTCATTCATGTGTGTCGGCCCGTGCCTGCAAGGGTTTATCTATAAGAGCCTACAGGGTTGTCTTTTCATGTCCTGATGTCTCTGTCTCTCTGTTTCATCATCACATGTATACAGATTAATCACAACACTCTCTGGTACATACTGTACTGCACTGGTTCTCAACCTGTGGGTCGGGACCTCTGTGGTAGTGGGCAGGCATTTTACCACTGTGCCACCGGAGTGCGCGCTCTCTCTCTCTCTCTCTCTCTCTCTCTCTCTCTCTCTCTCTCTCTCTCTCTCTCTCTCTCTCTCTCTCTCTCTCTCTCTTTCATCAGCCTCTTAAGATACAGTCTCAGAAAGCTTGCACTATAACCACCATGACGCTGCACACGTTGTCTTTGCCAGGTTTGATCTCTTTCACTCTTTTGGATGCCATGGCTAAAGATCTGTCCCTTCCCTAATTATTTCTAAAGATCTGTCGTCGTCATCAGCCCCTAATTATTCCCACTGAAATTCCATAGGCCTACGAAAAAACAATAGTTCCTTTATTATTAGGAAACTCTCCCTAATCAGGTCATTTGTCTTTCCTCGCCGAGTTTGCTAAATTGGTTCCTATACATTTTAGTTCCCATATTCCCAACCAAAATAAAAATAGACAGCGATGATTTCTCCTTAGATAGGACAAAGAAAGAAAGAAAGAAAAGCCCTTACACCTTTGTTCCAAATCCGTTGTGTTTCATCATGGGGCCTTGAACCTGCTCCAAAGCAGAGATGATGTGGAAAAGAGGCTCTTTTTTATTTGCCTAATCCTTTCATCAAATGGGGATTGTATTTGTCTAATAAATCTTACAGCGCTCTTCCTATTAATGTCCGTAGACTGAGGAATGCTATCTGTAATTGCGGATGACTGCGGTCGGGACAGGGTTTCTGTTTTTCAACTGAAACGCCAGTGTTGTGTGTGTGTGTGTGTGTGTGTGTGTGTGTGTGTGTGTTGAGAGACCCTGAACACATGTGCATGATTGGAACAGCATGCGGGACCAGGGTCCATTCCCCCTGTGTGCTCTCTCTCTCTCTCTCTCTCTCTCTCTCTCTCTCTCTCTCTCTCTCTCTCTCTCTCTCTCGTCTCTGTCTTCCTGACTCAAGCTCTCTTTCCTTCTGTCTGTCTTCTCCCTCCGTATGTACAGGATGTCTCACTCTCACTCTCCCTCTCACTCTCTGTCTCTGTCTCTCTCTCTCGCTCTTCCTCTCTGTCTCTGTCTCTCTCTCTCTCTGTCTCACTCTCTCTCTCTCTCTCTCTGACACCACTCGTTGCTAGAGGGTGATTTATTAAAGCTAGTTCTGTTAAGTCTTAATAATCCAGAAGAGACTTTCACACCTCATTTACCTCGCCGCTTCTTTTGGCTGAAACACACACACACACACACACACACATTCACACGCACGCACGCACGCACGCACACATGCACGCACGCACACACACACACACACACACACACACACACACACACACACACACACACACACACACACACACACACACACGCAAGCACACATGCAGAACAAAGGAAATGTGTCCAGGGGCTTTATCTGTCCTGCCAAGTGTGAACCTTGTGTCGCCACGTGCGTGCGTGCATGCGTGCGTGCGTGCGTGGGGTGTCCCTGTCTGGGACGATAAAAGCCATCGGCTAGCCTGTGGTAAATGGAACTGTCCATCAAGGCTTGTGTGTGTGTGTGTGGGAGTTGTTAACAGTATCTATGTCCGTGTTTAGATCCCAGCCTTTTTATCCTCTGAGCTCTCTAACCCCCCGCCCACACACACACACACACACACACACACACACACACACACACAGGATGAGACCCCCCATCGTCCATGCTGGGAGTCAGTGGTTATAAAAGTGGAGACCCGTTCAAAATCAGCAGATATCTACACTGCCCTACATGTACAGTAACGTCTTCTGGACACACCGACTCATTAGTGTATCCCAAAGGTCAAATTAACCTTGATGACAGTTACCTCAAAAACAGCTTCAGAATTTGTGTAATATCACGTATTTGTCGATATCGATATCTATGCAGTGATGTATTTCTTCATATACTTAGTGAACTTACAGTTTCTAGGTACAAGACTTCAGACAAAACATATTAGGCCTACCTGTGTTTGGCACTACCGTCTGTGTTTTTGTATATACATTATTCTATCAATATGTTGGACTAAGTATGTTGAGGTATTTGAGCACATAAACCGTCTACACTACATTGTGGGTCTGTACTTGGCCTAATTCTTTCCACCTCTCTGCACCAAATCGGTGAACCCAAACCATGCCAAGACAATACCCCCCCCCCCCCCCCCCCCCCCAGCATAACAGAGCCCCCAGACCCCGTCGCTGAATGGGCTAAAGCATTCAGCCCTGTGCTTGTCCTCTTGGTGTTGTCTATGTGTGCAGTCACTCACCCCCTCATTGTCTGGTGGAGAATGTGGCCAAGGTTGACTCATCCCATCATGTTCACTGTTTCCCACATCTCTGTATCTATTATGTTTCCACACCAGTGACCTCTCCAATGGTCATCGCTCTTTGTAATGAGGGCCGAGGTTAAGTCTGTCCGCTCCGGCAGACCCCTCAGACCCCCCTCTTGTGAAAACAAAGGTCAGCAAGTTGATGAAAACAAAAAACAAACACGTTGCCTCAGTGAGGTGTGTGTGTGTGTGTGTGTGTGTGTGTGTGTGTGTGTGTGTGTGTGTGTGTGTGTGCTCTGTGTGTGTGTGTGTGTGTGTGTGTGTGTGCTCTGTGTGTGTGTGTGTGTGTGTGTGTGTGTGTGTGTGTGTGTGTGTGTGTGTGTGTGTGTGTGTGTGTGTGTGTGTGTGTGTGTCAATGGCAGCGCAGCGGTGCAATGTTGAGGTAACTGTACTTTACTTGAGTATTTTCGATTTACCATACTTTTACTTCTACCCCACTGTACATCTCAGATCCAAATATTGTACTTTTACTCTGTACATTTATTTGTCAGCTTTCGTTACTAGTTACTTTGTGGATTTGGATTATTATTATTATTATTATTACTAACAAACATGCTTTACCCACCTCAGCCCTGTATACATTATGGCCTTTTGAAAATGGCAGATCTACAAGATCACAAGCTACATCTGCTATTTTCAAGAGATATTTATACTATATATTTGAAAACTTGAAATTAGACATTGTGCATAATGAGTACTTTCTACTTGTGGTACTATTAAGTGCATTTTGATACCAATACGGTTGTACTTTTAACTCGAGTACATTTTGAATCCTGGACTTTTACTTAACAGAGTATTTCTATATTGCAGTATTGATAGGCTACTCTAACTCAAGTATAAAATGTAGTTAATTTTTTTTCCACCTCTGAAGATATGCATCATTTATCATTTTGAAGCATGTTGCCAGGTCTGCTGTTAATACCAGATAAGATCAATCGATCCCGATATGAAGGCCATTGAAGCCTCCTCCTAAACTACCATTTGTCCTGGATGTGGTCGGAGGTTCCTTAATGAGCGTGCAGCAGGGCAGGCATGGCGGTTGGGATTAATCACTTGGTCGTGTGGTGTTCTTCAAGAACACATCTCCCTCTCTGTCCACGTTGACATGTCGAAGCAATAACCCAGGAGATGAGAGGGGGAAGAGAGAGAGAGAGAGAGAGAGAGGAAAGAATGGAGTAGATCAAGGAAATGAGGAACAGCATGAGACGATGAGGAAAACTAGTTAGATGGAGGGAAAGAGAGAAAAAAAGTATGATGGTCGGAAGGAAAGTGCACACAGCCACGGAGGCTGGAAAGAAAATATATATAGATATAGAGCCAGAGAGAGAGAGATTTTAAAAAATGTCTAGTTATACCATTTCCACTGAGAAAATAAGTTGAAAACACAACACATCACCATACGTCCTATTAAACAGAGAGAGAGAGAAAGAGAGAGAGAGCGCTTTGTTCTGTCCAGGTGCGTCCAGGTTACCGTACATTGCAACATAAAGAAAACTATCTTACGAAACATAAACTATTCGTACAAAACCTTTCACACCAATTTTTCAAATGTATATGAAGTTAGTCTGTAACATTCTATAATATATAGGAATATACTCTCTCTCTCTCTCTCTCTCTCTCTCTCTCTCTCTCTCTGGTAGTAAAGGTATCTCTCTCTGGTAGTAAAGGTTATATAGCAGTGTGATCAGGTACAGATGAGAGAGCAGATTTACTGCTCCTGGAATAAAGATGTCACTCTCTGACAGCTGACCTGCTGGGACCCTAAAACACTGCTCTGTGTGTGTGTGTGTGTGTGTGTGTGTGTGTGTGTGTGTGTGTGTGTGTGTGTGTGTGTGTGTGTGTGTGTGTGTGTGTGTGTGTGTGTGTGAGAGAGACAAAAGGTTGAAACTCTATAATCTTGACTTGGATCTTTCACCTCCAAGTCACGTCTGATCTCTTCCCACCAGGTTTCACGACAATATGCACATCCGTTCCCACACACACACGTGCGTACATTACTTTTGTTACTGGGAAAATAGAACAATACGCCCGCACACTGTTGATCTGCTCGGTACAACAGGATAATTTATGTTTCTGTCACTATTTCAGGCATTATGCCCGAAGAAGTTTCCGGGTGTATTTTTATTTTACCTTGATGTATACGTGTAGGCTGCACAATATAGCGTTATCGTATCGTCATCGAGGTATGAACATGTGCAATATCAGTATCGCAAAAATGCAACGGTACAGTATATAATGTTGATATATCGTGAGTGATATTGACCTTATTGTTTGTAGACTACAGGAGATTAATGTATAAATAAGTCGCCGAGAGGCGATGGGATGGGCCAGGTTGTCAGACGCGCTCCGTAAACAAAAGGATTTCGCTGGGTCCAAAACAATGCTTTTAAGGTGGTTTATTGAAATAACTTAAAGGGTGCTCAAACATAAAGAAAAGTAGTTACAGCGATCCAACGTAAATAAAGTAAATAAAATAAAGCAAAATAAGCGGTATAAAGTGGTCAACAAAAGTGCGGCTTCCCACACACCCCCTCTCTCTCACTGTGTCTGAACAGGTGAACATGCAAGTTTTTGAATGAATCAGGTGAATCAGGTCCGCCCCTATGCCCATCAATCATCCACGTTAATCACCAGTGACAGCCCACTCATTTCATAGACCAAACATAATTTCATAGACCAAACATAATAAACCAATTCATGGCTCTTACATTGTTATCATGCAGTTCTCTGAATAATGTTTAATGTTGCAAATATAGATTATGACATTTGAACGGTAATCTTGTATATCGTATCGATATACTATACAATAATTGGCATACATACCGAGATATGAAATTGTGCCCACATCGTGCAGCCCTAGTACAAGCATAGGCAAACAAGGTGTAAGAAAGTCTTTCTCTACTTTTGGTACTCTTAACACATTGATTGCCAGGTATTAATTAATTATTCCGGTAATTCCGCCAGTGTTTTTCAGTGTTTTTGTTACCATATGTTTTTCGACGAGACCCAAGATGTGTCCAGGATATTAACAATGGCTGTCCGGCAGGGCCCGACGATCGTATTAACGTGATCATCAGTTCTCAAGATGGCCACCATATTGGCTTCTGCGCAAATGGAATCCTGCATTTTTGTCATACTCAAAAAGCCCCCTGAAAATGTTAACGAACGTTCATTTTTGGACACATTGAACTGCACTATATGGTATAGCGGCCTAACAAAATAGACAATTACAATACTGATTCAAGCCGATGGTAGATTGTCGTATAACCTAATTCAGGCTTTGTCCCATTTTCACAAAGGTTAGAATGCAGACAATCGATACAGCAGAGAGAGAGAGATGGGGGGGGGGGGGGGGGGATGGTGGTCATATAGCCAGCTATGAGGTCACTGAGGTCCAGACCTGTGTAATTATTTTATATACATGAAAATAAAATGGGAGCCATGTAACTGTACAAATAACCAGAGGTGGAAAACGTCTCCTTTCAGTGTGTGTGTGTGTGTGTGTGTGTGCGTGTGTGTGTGTGTGTGTGCGTGTGCGTGCGTGCATGCATGCGTGTCAGTGGTGGATAAAGTACTCGCATATTTAACTTGATAAAGTATCAATAAGCTACTGCACTGTGTGTGTGTGTGTGTGTGCTCTCGCAAGTGTATATGTGTATCAACTGACATGAGAGTGACAGCTATCAAGCTGAAGCTACAGTTTAATCTGTCATCTCTCACCACATGGTTTAAATAATCCACTGGAACCTCATGTCATGTCTAACCACCGTCAGCATTTCACTTCCACTCTGCCTGTGAAGACGAATAAGATCTTGCACTTTGGTTTGACGTTTGTTCTACGTTGTAGAAGAAAAAACTAGTGTTGGATACTGCAAGGGAATAGTATTATGCTGGCGAGATAATATGATTTGTTTCATGATTTAAGTGGCAGAAAATTAGCAATGCAAATTGGACCACAAAGGTGTTATTTTGTAATTCAAATGTTTATTTATTTTTCAAAGCGGTACAAAGTTCAAGAGCTCTACAATCTCGCAAGAGCCAAGCCTGTCACAGCTACATATTACAGTATTTGCGTTATTTGATCCCCGTGTGTCTAATTATTAATCATGTGTATAACTTTGCTGATTTTTGGTGGCTTTCATAGTCTGGCAATAGTCCCACAAATGTATGTAAAGAATTTCATGATGATGCCCAACGATGATGAAATGATTAGAAGTAGGTAGGCAAGGGGATCAATGTGTCATTTTGACGTGACAAAAGACATTCATTACATTCTTACATCATCTTACATCATCTGAATGAGTCTAACAGACACAGACGTAAACTAGATAAAGTGCCCCTCGGGGCACAGGTCTCCACCAGGGCAGGTCAGGTTGTGGCCTCCTGGTGGCGCTATGATAGGCCAATGTGAAAAGAGTGCCATTCCGCCTTGGATGGCAATTAGCCCTTCACTAAATCCCACCCCAAAAAGCGATTGTCCAATGCCAATCCAAATCCAAAGTTTAGCAACGGTTGCTATGCAGGTCAAGCTTTCTTCGCTGCTAACGTGCCTATTGGACAAGGATGGGTTGGGGAGGGACTTAGTGAACGGCTAATTGGATGATTTGAGGCATTTTTCCACGTGTTGGTCGCTATAACAGGCCAATGTGAAAAGGGTGGGATATATTCCTCAGCCTAGAAGTTTTGTTCAAAATGGGCCAATCCTGCAAACTTTGAAAGCCAATGTTAGCTGATGGAGACAACAACAGTATTTTCTAGTGTTTAAATGTGCCGTCTCCTCTCTCTGTGCCTGTGCAGGTAAACCAGTGATGATTGTAACAGAGTACATGGAGAATGGATCACTGGACAGCTTCCTGAGAGTGAGTACCACTGAAATGCACGCACGCATGCACGCACGCACGCACACAGTCTCAATAAACTATAGCTATAGCCACATTACGTCTTCACTCCAGAGACAACTGGCCGAGGTCTCTCATTCTCACTCATTGGAACACAGCAGTCTTATAGCTTTATAAACACGAATAGTAACGTATGTCATCATATTTTAGTCTAGCGGCACAGAGCTGAGAGGAATGGATTTACAGTGGAAACGTCATCTGGCACTTGGACTGCTGAACTGGGGTTTGTGATGGAGGAAATGTGCTTACGTGTTTTACTTATCAATTACTGAAATGTAGAAACACTCAAAATTAGCTTGAGTAAAAGTACAAATTATTGGTATCATCAAGTACTCATTATGCAGATTATTCACAATTATGTCTAAAATATATTACAAAAATATTTTGAAAATAGCCGGTCTACGTGACACATCACGACTGTTGTGAGCTTGTAGATTGTATGTTTTCAAATATCTTAAATAGGGCTGGTTAATGCATGTTATATAATCAATATCTATATATCAAATAATCCAAATCTACAAAACTAGAAAGTAAAGTTTTCAAATAATTGTAGTGGCGTAAAATTTACAATATTTGTATCTGAGATGTAATGGAGTAGAAGTACATACTGAAAAAGTAGAACTCAAAATGGTAGGCTACTTTAGTACAGTACATGAGTAGGTCTACATGTACTTACTTTCCTCCACTGACTAGGATTTTTATATACATTTTTTTGGCAGACAGCCAGGGGAGCGCTAGCTGCTTTTTTTGCTGAAATCACTGGAGAATGAAATAAGTGGATATTAAAAAAGGCCCTCCAAGATGTTTCACTGGGCTTTTCCCCCATTCAGCCTTTCAGCTCTGTGTGGTTTTCGAATGCTGTTATTTATAACGCTGGCTGTTCAGAAATCACTCGCAGAGCACTTAATTATAAGCCGCTGCATGTGCGCGGATGTGAGTCTACTGGAAGGAGTTTGATGTTTGTCGCTGTGTCTCTCTCCCCTCTGGCTGCTAAAAATGCTCAGCCAAAGCAGAGATGACACAAGAATTAGTTCTGAAATCTCTGTTTTTTGTTAAGGCTTTTGTCGGACTGCGGGGAAATCCGATTTGTTTCTCAAATCTGATCTTTTCCTCCCCACAAACATTTCTGTGACATTCTGTCACTGCTGTTGTATCCTATGGACTCACCTGTAAGTGAGGAGCCCCCACCGGGAGGACATACAGTATACTGTTGTATCCTACGGACTCACCTGCCAGTGAGGAGCCCCCACCGGGAGGACATACAACATACTGTTGTATCCTACGGACTCACCTGCCAGTGAGGAGCCCCCACCGGGAGGACATACTGTTGTATCCTACAGACTCACCTGTCAGTGAGGAGCCTCCACTGGGAGGACGTAGAGCCTTTGTCCTATACTCCTTCCGCCCCGCTGACAGGTTCCTCTCCCAGCCCGTAGGATTACATGCAGTGACATCACCCTCTTGTGCTCGTATAGACACTCGACAAAGCCGTATGCACACCGGTGGATTGTGTATTTAACAACAGGTCGTTTCGAGGAAGCAATCTGATTGGTTGAAACTTGAAATAGCTTTCTAGCCGTGCTTAAACCACGATAATGGCACGGCTAAAATAAAACCCTTTTTGTTTGTTTTTAAATTTGCTCTTCAGACTTGATTAAACCAGTCTGATTACAATCAGGACAAGGCCAGAAATTAGGTTTGATTTGATTTGCCGGTGGGCCAATCAGTGAAGACAAACGCACATCAAGCGTGGCGTGGGCCACAGGATGATCTGACCGTCTGATTTTCTGGAAGCTTCTGCGCGTCGATGTCCTCTACAAATTCACCGAGCTCCTCGCTCAACTTAGCCAATGCATTTTTTTTAATAAAATTAAAAACACAAGCCAAGCTTTGATGTAAATGAGAGGAGGGGGAGTAAAACAAAAAAAAGTCTTTAAATCAACATGGGGCCTGTTGGCACGAGAGCCTTAGCTGTGCTGAAAGCGTCAGGTTCTGTTTCTAGCCATGCTCTTTTTTCCCACTATGAGCGTGTCGCGTGCACAGCGTGGCGAGCTAGCGAACAAGGCCTGCCGCGCTCCCACCGTTTCCCCCACTGGTTCCTGTCACGTTCTGTATGCCTGCGTTTCATCACCGCAGACATGCACACACAAGCACTCCCCACAAACACACACACACACACACACACACACACACACACACACACACACACACACACACACACAAGCACACACGCACGCACACACCATACATAAATACACACACACACACTACAGAAATGCACGCACGCACGCACGTACGCGCGCGCACACACACACACACACACACACACACACACACACACAAACACATGCACACACACATACATACACACATTTGTATTACTGTACTGGTGAAAATCTAAACATTTTAGGATGCCTGGAAAAAAGCTGAACATTGTTATTTGTTCACCTAAACCTGACTTCTGAATGTCTAACCTTAAACCTTAATTACCCCAATCTGAACCATTGTCACACGCGCACACACACACACACACACGCACTGAAGGGTGCACACAGACATATGCGAGCATGCACGGATTGCAAGCGCAATCACAAACCACCCAATAACACTGTGCTCTCTACAAAACGTGTGCGTGCGTGCGGGCTGCAGCAGCTTTGAAGTGAGTGTAGCAGCTGGGCCGGTCGGTCGGTAATTGGTGCAGACAGAACAGAACCGGGGGGGAAGGGGGGGGGCACTCCTCCATATGCTTACCTCACGAAATACGTGAAGACTGTGAGAGCGTGTGTGTGTGTGTGTGTGTGTGTGTGCACGCCAAAACACAGGAGGATGGACCTACTGTAGGGGTCACACATTCACTAATATATCAATTTATCCTCCTACTAGGGGTCATACAGATGTGCCGTTTGAAAACATCACAGTCCTGCCATTGTAAATGCAGTAGATTGTCAGTGCATTGTCAGAAACAAAACATTGCCAGTGAGAAAGGGCGGCATTTGCCAAAGTGTTATATGTTAACCCATTTACAGTAGGACTGAGGCCGATTCTAAAAGAAATGTCTTCTAAATCCTAAAAGTTTCTGTCAGTAGTGCTCAACCTTTTTCATGTCAAGGACCCCCAGAATTATCATTTGGCCGTGTACCCCAATCTGAAGTGGGGTAAGGGGCCCCACAGAAGCAAAGATTTGAAGCAAAGTTTTTGTGTTATCCTTTTAGCCCTACATGTCTTACTGTATCGCTGTGCTGTTTACATTAATTTTCTTTTTTGTTCTTTCTTTTTTTTTATCCCACAATTTTTCAACGGTGCCAACTGCCTAAACTGTAATCCTGGGCGCTGCACTCCCTCCGCCAACCTGTGGAGAGCCCCGAACTGAAACCCAACAAAAGCACTCATGATATACAGAAGCTCTCACAGTTCATAACAAATGCGTTCATTTAAGGCTAAATCCAAAATCGGTTCTGCCTTAAGGCTATAAACTGTATCCAATCTCTGAAATGACAGTTTTCAGTGCGTGGATGTATAGAGGATTATATTTGCATGTGATTTCCATACATGGGCCCCCGTGCCCCGCGCTCTGAGATTTCACAGTCGGGTTTGGGAGGCGACGGGCAGAATGTCAGAGGTGGCGGTGAAAAGGTTAATGACAATTTCTGTGGTCAGTGAATGGAGAATGGGTTCCGCTGTAAGAAAGGTCACAGACACGCACGCACACACAAACATGCATACACACACACACACACTCTGTGATCCATGTTAGATGTCTGATGCTATCATGTATGATCTATCGTTCTATCTATCTTTTATTGCCTATTTCTTTATATCCATTCATCCATTCATCTTTCCTTTTTGTTTCTTCTTCTACTGTGTTTATTTGAATGGTTTTCTTGCATTGTAGATCTTTCTTTCTTTCTTTTAGCTGTTTTTTCATGCATTTTTCTTTCCTTTATTTTTTGATTCATTGCTCTTTTTGTCTTCCCTGGCATACCATCTATTGCTGTCGCTCTTTCCTCTCTCAAAGGGGCTTTATTGGCATGAGAAAACATAAGTTTGCATTGCCAAAGCAACAGTGGAACAGAACATGCATAACACGTACTATGTACAATTTACACAGCTGTTACATGGAAACTCAGAGAAAACTAGAAAAAGTGCCCTTCTGGGCACAGGTCTCCACCAGGTTATCCACAGATCCGTGCAGTTAGAGGTAAAAACACTTTTGGGCCAGTTATAGCGCCACCTTGAGGCTGAGTTGAAATTGTTCATGTGGCATTTCGTCCTCGGCCTAGTGGGAATGTGGGTGCACAATTTCACGGAAATCACGCGATGTGTTCATGATTTGCAGCATTTTGTTTGAAACTGAGCACTCCTGTGAACTTTGGAAGCCAATCTTAACCAATCAGGATGGAGTCTGATAAATGTGAAAGACCCGTTTCGTTGAATGGCTCTAGAGAGACTGTGTACCAATTTGCGTGATGTTTGGACAAAATCTGTAGGTGTACTGTGCAAAAACTTGTTTTGCACAAAGCGGCCTCCTGGTGGCGCTATAACAGGCCGTTCTGGAAAGTTTGGGGCAGAGGTTCATCGTTGGCATCCAGGGAGTGTGTGTGCAAAATATGGCATCGACCGGGTTAACGGTGGCCGAGATTAGCTGTTCACGGACACACGGACACACGGACGGACACACGGACGGACACACGGACGGACGGAGTGCAAAACATACTCTCCCCACATGCCTTCGGCCTGGTGGAGACAACAACAGTATTTTACAAAAAAAAACGTAGGAATGGATTGGGCATTGCCGCATTTGCTAGGTTCCTGTTGGAAAAGTTAGCTTGTGATGAATCAATGTTTTGCATTCACGTCTGTCTGTCCTCTGTCTCTCTCTCTCTGTCCAACATAGAAGCACGACGCCCAGTTCACGGGCATCCAGCTGGTGGGCATGCTGCGTGGCATCGCGGCGGGCATGAAGTACCTGTCGGACATGGGCTACGTGCACAGGGACCTGGCCGCCAGGAACATCCTGGTCAACTCCAACCTGGTCTGCAAGGTGTCAGACTTTGGTCTGTCCAGAGTTCTGGAGGACGACCCTGAGGCCGCCTACACGACCAGGGTGAGTAAAGACTCCAGGCCCATTTAAAATGCCTTTTTAAAACCATTAAGACGTGAGGACCCGATTCTGCAATGTCTTCTAAAACAGTTTTTTTTTTTTTTAACTATGTTTCTATGTCAGTGGTGCTCAAACATGTCACCCAAAATTATATGTATTTTTGTCACCGACCCCCATCTCAAAATATTTTGTTCAGGGACCTCCCAGAAGCAAAGAGTTAAAAACGTTTCCGCTGAAAGAAGGTTTTCACGTATTTGAAAAATACCAGATCTACAAGCTTGTAGCGCTGCACTCGGTGCCTCACTATGGGCTTCTATATCTGCTATCTTTCAATAGTTGAAAATAATGGTTAAAGTGTTTAAAGCTAAGGTGGCACAGATGCATTCCAGGTCTTAATGGGTTAAAAAAATATATATATATATATATATATATATATATATATCCCACGGTTTTGTCACACGTGGAAGGAACACGTTATTCCACCCAGTTCCTTTCCCCTCCATCAGGCGCCATGGCTGACCAGGGGGAGGCAATTTAGAGGCCAGGATTTACTGCATGTTCATTGTGAGGGTACCTCAGGGAGCCCTAAAGGGGAGAAAATGCAAAGTCCACACAGAAATGTCCTTTCGCCAACCTCACCTAAATCGGGAGTTTCGTAATTAAAAATGATTCAACAAATGTATCAAAAATATCTGCTTCATGACGCGCTGCAAGTTTGTATATCGGCTATTTTTGAATAGCCACGCTAAAATCTAGAATGATATAATTTCCCTGTGTTAATAGGTTAATCAAACTAATCGATTTTATTGATTTGAAACATAAATAGGCAAAGCATATAGGCTAATTGAATTAAATATATATCTATCCTTCACTACAATGGGGCGCATTTTGAGCTTAAACAGTCTCCCCACACACACACTAACTCGCTCCCATTTCTCTGCGAATGTGCACGGGCATCAGGGAGACAGACACTACATAAATAAAAATTCACGGAGATAAGACCAACATAAATCCAACCCCTCCGTGTGTGTGTGTGTGTGTGTGTGTGTGTGTGTGTGTGTGTGTGTGTGTGTGTGTGTGTGTGTGTGTGTGTGTGTGTCACAGCAGAGAAATGACAAGCATCAGATTAGGAGGTCAGGCCGAGGCCTTTTCTCCGAGCTCTGTGTGCGCTCTGTCGGCTTTGTTATTTATACAGATGAAAGGAAGTGTGTTCGTACGGGGTGGGGTGGGGTGGGGTGGGGTGGGGTATATTGCGGTATACATGTATGTCTCTTGGTATGTGTGTACTTGTGCACTTCTTATCGTGTAGACATGAATACATTGTTGAAATGTGTCTGTGCAGTGTGCACTGCTCGTGCATGTGCATGCGTATGTGTGTTCCAGACCAGTGCTTGCAGCCTCAAACACAGTGTAACAGTGTAATTGCTGCCTAGAAACCACTTGTCAAATAAACAGAGAGAGCTGAGCTCCCTCCATGAAATACTCAACCTAAATGAATGACAGCATCATATATATATATACTGATACAGTGTTGCTGGGCTGAAATAGTGGCTCAGGGGCCCATGTCTCACTTCCATACATCATGCAACTTCTGACACAGGCAGAGTACACTTGCCCTTTCATCTTCAGGGATGAGGCCTTGGATGTTAGAAATTACATGAGTTCCCTGAACTTCTTCCATCCACTTCTCACCCTTGTGGTCACTGCTAGGTCCACCTCTCCATCAGCGTTGAGCATAGAGAGCAGAAACTGTCCACCACTGCATACGTCTCCCCATCCAACCTATAACCTGTATGACCTAACTGTAAAGCACTTGAGTATGTCCTGCCTGTGAAGCACTTTGAACTGCAACCCTGTAGGAAAGGTGCTATATGAATAAAGCTTATTATTATTATATTATTATCCACTACAAGCTCCTTTTGCTCGGCTACATCTGCTTGTGGGACGTCTCCCCTGCACCGCTTGCACTGGATGTCTCACTTGCCACTTGCAGGCTGCCTTTTACTCCATTGCATCTCCGATGTACACATTAAATGTAAGGGCTGTGAGAAATTGGGCTGTGAGAAATTTTCTCACAGCCCTTGCGGAGAGTAAGCTTGTACGCCCTTCACACAGACTCCACATGGCCACTGCTGTATCACTCCCAGGCCAGCACCACAAACCATGACCACATTCACCTACAGTACATCTCCTTCACTTCCAGGCATGTTCTTCCCGGCCGCTATAACTCCTTGCTAGGTCTTCTCTGGTGTGAGCCATCAATACCAGGTCATCTGCATGAAGCAGCTTCCATGGTAGTCCACCCCTAATGTCCCTCGATACCACATCCATCACAATAGCAAACAGCAGTGGGCAGAGTACTGAACCCTGATGCACACCCACCCTCATTTCGAACCCATCACTGTCTCTGTTTCCTGTCCTGACTACTGTGCATGCTCTGCTGTAATGAGTCACCACTGCCTTGACCAGTCCCTCCTTCACACTTATTTGGAAACTTAAAAGACTTGTCCCTTATTGAACTTTGGGGGAATCAATTAATAATAAGTATGTCGGCTTATTGTCAGTGTCGGGCAGTAACGCGCGGAAGTCTGTCCCCATTAGAATGCGCTAGACCCCTTGGAGATGGATGCTGAGGTGGAGTGTCACACCTACCATCAGCTTTCCGCACCCCAGCTGTGCTACTCATGAGTTGACTTGGCGGGGATCGATCCCATAACCTTGTGGTCCAAAGGCAACCGATTGAGCTACCCTTCAATGACACACACCTTACAAGTTCAACCAGCTCATATATATATACATATACTGCGAGTGATACAAGTTGTCACAGTCATTTGCTAACAAATGGGGTCAGCTGTTGGCCAAAAGGTACACATGAATTTGGAGGCCGGTGACGTGAAGATGTTTGAGAAGCACTGAGTTGCTTCTCTCTAGCACGCAGCGCAGGTTTACCGGTGGAGTTAGCGTTCATTTAAACCGTGAAATGCTAAAATTTTGCTCCGTTGGTTAAAAACAGGCTATTTTCGGTGAGCGACACCACTGTATAAGGAAGTATAAATTGGGCTTTACTCTTGACACGCGGTCTTTACTTTGTCATTTAAATTGGCTTAGCTTGTCTGCGTCTTTGGGTGGCCATGTGGTTTGTGATTGTGTGCAATTCTCGCATGTCTCTGTGCACCCTTCTATGTGTGTGTGTGTGTGTGTGTGTGTGTGTGCGCGCAGCAGTGCACGTGTGCACGCGTGGTAGTGGTAAGATGTGGGTCTTGTTTCTGTGAGGGCTGTGTTTTCACAGAGCGCCAGGCAAGCAGCTGTGGGAGTTGGCCGCTCACTCCGTTAGCCTTGGCTCCTTCTCAACCTCCATCTCCTCCCCTCCCCTCCCCTCCCCTCCCCTCCCCTCCCCTCCCCTCCCCTCCTCTCCTCTCCTCTCCTCTCCTCTCCTCTCCTCTCCTCTCCTCTCCTCTCCCCTCCGCCCACCACCGCAGAGGCTGGGGTTTGAATCCATTGCGTTGTCTAGCATCTATAGTACAAACACAAGATATCGACAGACTCATTGACCTATTATTTGATTCTCTCTCTCTCTCTCTCTCTCTCTCTCTCTCTCTGTCAGGGGGGTAAGATCCCCATCAGGTGGACGGCTCCTGAGGCCATCGCGTACAGGAAGTTCACGTCGTCGAGTGACGCGTGGAGCTATGGCATCGTGCTGTGGGAGGTGATGTCATACGGCGAGAGGCCCTACTGGGAGATGTCCAATCAGGACGTGAGTACAGTTCTCCTGACTACACATAGGCTGCACGGGAGATGTAGTTCTCCTGACTACACATAGCCTGGGAGATGTAGTTCTCCTGACTATACATACTGTAGGCTGCACGGGAGATGTAGTTCTCCTGACTACACATAATGTAGGCTGCATGGGAGATGTAGTTATCCTGACTACACATAACCTGGGAGATGTAGTTCTCCTGATTGCACACATAGGCTGGGAGATGTAGTTCTCCTGACTACACATAATGTAGGCTGTATGGGAGATGTAGTTCTCCTGACTACACATAACCTGGGAGATGTAGTTCTCCTGATTGCACACATAGGCTGGGAGATGTAGTTCTCCTGACTACACATAATGTAGGCTGCATGGGAGATGTAGTTCTCCTGACTACACATAGCCTTGGAGATGTAGTTCTCCTGATTGCACAAATAGGCTGGGAGATGTAGTTCTCGTGACTACACATACTGTAGGCTGCATGGGAGATTTAGTTCTCCTGACTACACATTGGCCTACATCTACAAATGTTCCAACTCTTCACACTTTCCCGATCTCTTCCTTAAAGTTTTCTGAACATGCATGTTTGACCCCAGGTTTAACTCACTGATTAGTCTTGCATTATACTGCTTTGCTACTGAAAAGCAGAGGAACTCTATCTATTCAGGGAATCTGAATAGAATTAACATATAACACCGTCGCAAATGCTCCACATTCTCACAATCTACTGAATTGCCAATGGCAGTACAAACGGCATATCTGCACGCCATGTCCTATATAAGAATGAGCGAATGGGGGAAGGGGATCAACATGATGATTTATTTCTTTGCATGGAAATGTATATTTGTACGTCTTTAAATGTTCTGATGAATTGAAAATGTAGGACCCTGATGTAAACAAGTCTTAGTGCTTTTTGTGTTTTTATCCTCGTAGCAGTTTCTGTATTGACCTGTACTTTCGTTGAAATGCAGCATCACGTGATTCTTTGTTTGACCCCGTGGAAACCTGAATGCGTGTCTCAAAGAACAATGATTGGCAGAAAGGAACGTTTAGAATAATATGTGGCGGTCCCGTTTTCATTCTTCACAACATGGTTGTTGCAATCACGTGCACTACAATATGTGTTAAAGCTATGAAGAAAAAAAACCATGAAATGTAACCATGTGTTCGTTCCCTAATGCAATTCCAAATGGTAAAATATGCTGTTTTTTTACCGCATGAAGGAATGGGATTATCCGGCCATGCCCTGTAATACCTTTACGTGTGTCTCAAAGAACACATCCACCAGGAATATAAGGAAGAGGCCCAAATTATTTCCAATTATGGCTGCTGTGCACAGAGCCTATTCTAGATTACATTGTTCCGTCAGTTTTAGCGAACTCATAACCGTGGTGTGTGTGTGTGTGTGTGTGTGTGTGTGTGTGTGTGTGTGTGTGTGTGTGTGTGTGTGTGTGTGTGTGTGTGTGTGTGTGTGTCTGTGTGTGTCTGTGTGTTTCTGTGTGTGTCTAGGTGATAAAGGCAGTGGACGAGGGCTACCGCCTGCCCCCACCCATGGACTGTCCCGCCGCTCTGTACCAGCTGATGCTGGACTGCTGGCAGAAGGAGAGGAACAACAGGCCCAAGTTCGAGCAGATCGTCAGCATCCTGGACAAGCTGATCCGCAACCCTGGCAGCCTCAAGATCACCGCCAACACCACATCCAGGTAGCCGCATGCTGCATTTACATCAACACCTCTCTTCCAATCTGATTCAAATGAGCCCGATTGAAGGTTTTGTATCATAAGTGTTTACATGTGGCGAGATCAATCCGATCTGCTGTTTACATGTCGTGGGGTTTACATGGAGTGTTTACACTTTTAATCGGGTTAGCTGTACATGTAGTGTAGGTTATTGTATAAGGGGAGGGAGGGGGGAAGAAAGAACATATTCTAATCGGGATAAGGTGTATACATGGAAGAAATGTCCTTTTGATCGGGTTGTGAACCAGATTAGAATTTAAATCGTGTTAAATCAGGTTTATTTAGGTGTATACATGGAGTTTATTTTTAATATTTTGTTTTAACCTGATTAAAAGTGTCCATGTAAACGCAGCTACTTTATGCCGAAATAGCCACCAACCCCCCTGGATTCTGCAGGATCCTCCTTGATTTTGACCATTTTCTCCTTGATGACTCCTTGGTTGTCATCTCTCTTTCATTTCTCCTTGATCCAGGGGATTTCTGACGCTTTGCGTGGCAACCTGTGTCATGTGTGCCTTTGATTTTGACGATATGCTAGTAAATAGTCTAATGATTGTAATAATTACAGGCCTGTCACAGTGGCTGCAGTAAAAGGGTTTTTCTCTGGTATGTGGAGACGCTGGTGTCTGTAAAGATTACCCAGCTAGTTGAAACTCTTGTCGCAGTGTCGACAATGGAAGGGCTTCTCTCCACTGTGGAGACAATGGAAGGGCTTCTCTCCACTGTGGAGACAATGGAACGGCTTCTCTCCACTGTGGTGTGACTTTAAAGTGCCTAAGTCATGGAAACTCTTGTCACACCGGGTGCAACGGAAGGGTTTTTCTCCTGTGTGGAGACGCTGTTGTCTGTACACTACAGATTACTGATCAGGCCGGAGTGGACACGCCGGTGTGTCTTCAGTCCTTTGACTGAAACTCTTGTCACACCGTTCGCAGCGGAACACTTTTTCTTTTTTTTTGGGCTTGTTTTCGTGGCCCTGTCTGTGTTAAGTTTTTTGTCACAAAATGTGGCACCACTGTGGTGGAAGGCTGTGGTATTACCTTGTGTTGTCCTTGCTTACTGTAAATCGCTCTGGATTAAGACTGTCTGCTAAATGCCTAAATTGTAAATTGTGGTGTAATGAAGACATCAGAGCTCATCAGGTTGACTAATGACTTGTTAAGAAAGTGAAAACAAGCCACTTAGACTCTACCTAATGTACCAAATTGGCATTTAACACCAAGAACACACACACAAACGCACGTGCACGCATCGCACACAGGCATTGTACGCACACACGTCACACACACACACACACAAGCTGAGGGAGCGGGACTGATTTATGTGGAGAGATATAGGGGGAGAGAGTGCGAGTGTGTGCGTGCTTGTGCAGGTGCGTGCGTGTGTGTCACACAGTGGGAACAGCTGCCCTGGGCTCCGAGCACCTCGTTTGTCTCCCGGCTGTCCTGACTTGCTAATGGAACCCCCCCCACCCCACCCTATACTGAAGCCAGGGAGCGAACCAAGAGCCTGTTGGGGGAGGGTGTACGGAGTAGGGTGGGACCCAGGGGGGACATGGAACTGTCCCACGTTTGCTTATGGGAGAATCACCCGCCCAGATCATTGCCTGGTCCAAGACCCCTATCGGCCCCTGGCCGCCAAAGACTAATTAAGGGTCCAATAGGAACCTAGACGGGGGGTTAGGGGGGTCACTCATGGTAGCTGGGGGGGCCCCCAGGGCCCACTGACTGCCATCTCGTTACACCGCTGATAACGGACTGTGTGTGTCAGTGCTGTAACGCGACAGTGAGGGGTCCGTGTTTCAGTTATGCTATTTGTGCTAATAACACAGATCACACAGACCAGGACTTTTATCTGAACACAGCAGTTTGATATGTTTGAGTGTTAATGCATGCTGAAAGTGAGCGCTATGGATGTGACATCACTATGGACATGACTTCACTATGGACATGACATCACTATGGACATGACATCACTATGGACATAACTTTTTCGGGCTTGTTTCTCAGAGGAACACTTGTAGCTTGGTGCGCACTGCATCTTAAGGTGGCAATTCCACTCCATCAGTTTGGAATATTGGAATCGTTTACAACTGATACTTGTTTTGGAAGTAATTTACTACAGAAATTGAGAACTTTGACACTTGCTGGATAATTATTTTATTGCAGAGAATGTATAGAAATGGATTCATCGTATAAAACGAATCGAATCACGTTGTGGCGAAAGGAGAGATTTCACAATGCATTGGATCGTTTTGTAACAAATCAAATTGAACGGTTGTCAAGAGAGAGAGAGAGAGAGCAAAGGCTCATGACAGGAAAGAAACGGCCTCTTAAATCAAAAGAAAATCACACTGATGCCTGATACTAATTTCCACGCCACATTGTTCACAGAAAATTGCCAATCTAACAAGCACTTGTGGATCGACCATTTTCGCAATGTGCCAAATCGAGTGTAACTCCATTTTAGAGAGAGAGTGAGACTGGTTGAGTGGATGTGAAAGACAAGATATGTTCAAAAACTATTACTTTTCAGGATAACTTTTGGAAAATAGTATTACTCAAAATGTGAAAGTAAGTTATATGAGTAGTTACTGGAAAAAGGAAAATATTACTTTAAGTAATAAGTTACTTTCCAACACTGATTAAGGGAGAAAGCGGATATGAAGCCTGCTCCCTACTTCCGAATCGTCTTTACAGTCGCGCACATTTATCGTAATATAAATTAAAATTAATCTAAGCATGTGTAGCTTGCTGCTCAGCAGAAGTGGAAATAAAAACATTATGTCCGTGAATGGAAATGCCAGGTCTTGTTTGTCGGATTTCGGGAAGTGTAGTTAAAGACTGTATACTGTAGCATTGGGAGATTGCGGAATAGTTGTCTGGCTACACGAGACTAGATGGAATGTGGGTGAACGCACAGGGAATATACAGCACAGCACCGGGCCCACAGTAAACACACCAAGACATACATTCCTCTCCCTCTATCCCCCACTCCTCCTTTTCACGGATCTTCCACCATTCTCCCTCAGTCACTCCCCCAAGGGAGCCGTGACCATGCCGGCCCGTTTATTCCCAGGTCAAAGGAAACGAGGGATTGCAGAGAGAAAGACGTATAAAGGTCCTTATGCAGACTGATGCGTTTTTCGGCAGTCTTTCTGAAAAAAGCATCAAAAAGTAACACATTAGACTGTAAGAACCTTAAGGTGAAGGAATCTAATGTAATCTCTTTTTCTTGACCTTTTTTGTCTCTTTCTCTGCCTTCTGGTGGGGTTGGAAAAGACGTTATATTTGGCCTTCCTCTTCTGATTGTATGTTTTCTACTTTCCTTTGTGTCTGGCAGATATGAAGCATGAGTACACAGGATGCTTTGAAATCCCCCACAACGCCCCAACTCTCTCTCTCTCTCTCTCTCTCTCTCTCTCTCTCTCTCTCTCTCTCATTCATTGCCTCAAGGAGCCACTCAGGCAGTGTCGAAAATAAAAAGACAACAAAGAGCACAAAGGAAATGATAGGAGATGAAGGGGAGAGGCAGAGACAAGGTCATGTGTAGTTTAGTTATACTGCTCTGCTAGGAGAAGAGGACGGGAGAGGAGGGGAGGGGAGGAGAGTAGAGGTTAGCAGAGGACGGAAGAGCAGAGGAGAGGAGAGAAGAGGACGGGAGAGGAGGAGAGATGGAGAGGGGAGGAGAGGACGGGAGAGGAGAGGAGGGGTGGGGAGAGGAGCGGGAAGGTGAGGAGAGGAGAAGATAAGAGAGTTTAGAACACAGGAGCATGGCGCCAGTAGAATAGCTTCCAGATCAATAGGCTTTCATCATAGATGAGCAGTGTGTTCCCCAGGCTGACATCTTGTCCCCGAGACTCACCTGCAAACTAAAATAACTTCTTCTCTCATCTTTCATCTCCATTTTTCTTTCCTTTTCCACAATTCCTTCTCCCTCCCCGCAAGCGTGTAGGCACACACACACACACACACACACACACACACACACACACTACCACACACTTACTATCTCTTCCTCTCTACGCCACCCCCCTGCCCCCACCTTTCTCTCTCGGCCCAAATGTCGGTCTCTCCACTGTGTCCTTGGGAGCCCAGAGCATGTCTTGGAGTTTTTTAATAGCAGTTTTTGTTTCAATTGAAGATTCAATCAATGGAGCCGCACGCACACACACAATCACAAATACGCACAATTTAGGCATTTATAGACACTCCTAATCCAGAGTGATTTACAGTAAGCAAGAACAACACCACGAGGTAAATGCATCAAATGCAATAATCTGTACATTGAAACTATAAACACTATGGGATGCCAGGTCAATAAACATGGCATCTGTCTACATAACAACATGCTGTCTAAATTACATTTTAGACTTTGTATGAGCCTGCAAGGTCGTTGTGCACGCACGCACACGCACATGCGCACATGCGCACACGCCTACTCATCTGTTCCCTATTTATATGATCTCTCCATTTCTTCTCCCATCTCTGTATTGATATTCCATCTTTTTTCTCCTTTCCTGCTCCATATCTCTACATTCCATGCTGGCCTGTCAGTCTGGTCAGATGTAGCTCGTTAGCGCTCTGATCTGTAGAGTCCTGTTGTTACTGCACACAAGGTCCAGTGTTCATCTTTTATGCACCAACGGCTACAAGCATGGTTCTGTTTGACACTTTTGTAAACTCTCTTCCATTCTATTTCCCACACACACACATTGATGTTGCTTTGCCCAAATGTGAGACAGTGGGTTGAGTCCCCATCATGACTCTTAAAGTGTGCATGAATGTCAGAACAGGTCATGAGGAGGAAGGTGAACGACATCTTAACAATATAAGATTAAATTCAACCACAATTTGTCCTCGAAGCCGAATCTCTTCACTGACAGCCGCAGATCTGAGCTTGTACAGACTATAGGAATGGGACGATATGAATCATTACAAGTCACGATTATTGTGGCAATTTCTTTTGTGAATAACGATATTATCACAATAATCTAAATCTTCTTAAAACATGAAATGCCCCTTGCATTCCCCAGCATCCATATTCTGGCCAGCTCACAACAAGCTTGTAGATCTGCAATTTTTGGCGAATCAATTTGCGTAGTGTGAAATAAGAGCATACCAAATATACTCTTTACAGGTCTGTTTTATCAAGTTTTGAGGGTTTAAGTGGCACTGAATTTGCAGCTCGACAGAAGCTAATTTATCTAGTGTATGAGGAAGGACAATTTCACGATACATTGAAATATTCACTCTTCCCTCATCTTTCTGATCCTGTAAAATAATTTACCCCCCTCATTGTCGTGCCTGATTTGCCTCTTTGTCTTCACCGAATTGCCACCATTGAATTGCCATCCAGGTGAAGTCTACAATTACAGAATGTAGAAGAATTGTTATTTTGACAAAATCATATCCAACGATAACATATAGTTTTGGCTATGAGAGGCTAAATCTCTTCAAATGGTGGTCCGTTGCTCAAATGGTGAATACATTAATTATATATACCTGATTTGAAAAGGTTGAAAACCACTGTCTGATAATGGTCAGAACAGAGACCATATTATTTCCTTCGGATCGGTGTTTAGCCACATGAAGCATGGCCTTTATGTGGCTAAACACACAACCGAAGGAAACACGATCCAATCGGGCCCAGACCTCATCCCAGTCCTTATCGCCACACAGAAAGATGAAAGAAAGGGAAAGTGCTTGAAGGTGCTCTGGATCGATTAGCAAACAGACTCTCCTTTATCCATGAATCCACGTCACATTGTGGTGTTTTCTCCTCATCCAGATACAGTATATTTATTTTCTTTATACCGATACAGTTTCCACATGGATGAAACTGATCCATTTTATGACCATGGTGTGACCTTTTTGTGGTGAAATAAGAAGTTTACAAGGAGTTTGACTAATGCACCATAAAATTCCTCAGTGTTCGTTTATGCGTTTGTAACGCTGAGACTTAAATGAATACTGTAAGATTATTCAGTGGTGTAAAGTAACTAAGTACATGTAGTCATGTACTCAAGTACTGTAGTACAATTTTGAGGTATTTGTACTTTTACTGGAGTGTTTCCCATGTATTTCCAATATTTTTATTCTATTCTATTTAATTTCAGAGGCAAATATTGTACTTTTACTCCACTACATATCTGAAAACTTAGTTACTAGTTACTTTGAAGATTTAGATTTTTGTTACAAAACCTGCATTAAGCATTTCAGCCCTAGATACTGTACATTCTCTGTTCATTTGAAAATAGCCGATCTACAGTATAAGCTCACAAGGGGATTATTTCATCATTTTGCAAGTTCCTGACAGTGTGTGTGGGTCCTTTCTCTGTTATTCAGAGATCCCCGATTTTTGTGGGGGAAAAACAGTGAAATAGAACATCGGGATGCAGACATACTGACATACGTACCCACCCAAAAAGAAAAAAGAAAGGACATGCAGGGCACGTGCCACGCATGTTTAACCCATTTTGGGTGGGAACCCCTTTTGGTGTTTTAAGCATTAAGTTATACTTTAGCTATTGCAAAATAGCAGATCTACAAGCTCGTAGCGTGGCTGCTATTTTTGAAAAATCGTGTGGTGCAAATCTTTTAATATATACTGTATTCTTTCTTTCAGAGTGTTTTTAATTCAAATCTTTGCTTCTGGAGGGTTCCTGGAACAACATAATTATTTCAGATGGGAGTCGGTGGGCCAAATACATATATCTTTGGGGGTCCTTGACGTGAAAATGTTTTGAGAATGACTGACATGGAAACATGGGTTTTCCAGAAAACTGTCAGGATTTAGAAGGCATTTGTGACTACATTTGACTGAGGGGCTGCCATTGGAATATTTTGAATTTGAATTAGATTTTTTTTATGTCATATGAAAGCAGGGAATCATAGCTTCAAATTGACTTATTGGTTGTTCAGTTTGACCCACCAGTTTTGGAGATATGGCCTATAGAGTAATGCAGAAAACAGTGAGTTGAGAAAACAGGCTTGAAATGCTCACTTCTGTGGTCTCTAACATTACATGTTTAAGCAGTTATTTCATATTTACATAGAGTCTGCCTGTGCTATTAACTAATTTTGAAAAAAGAAAAAATAGCTTTTCTCCTCTGGTGAAAAGCTAGAATTTGCGTGATGGCAAATCTGGTCACATTTGTAGAATGGAGCTCAGGTCTAAATGGGTTAATGTGCATGTGGAGACATGCCTCCACGTGCACATTAACAATGCGTGTCACGTAGCGTGGCACTGTCCCGGCTCCTCGT
Source organism: Protomyctophum parallelum (assembly GCF_964188405.1). Classification (NCBI taxonomy): domain Eukaryota; kingdom Metazoa; phylum Chordata; class Actinopteri; order Myctophiformes; family Myctophidae; genus Protomyctophum; species Protomyctophum parallelum. The sequence goes on from NC_139707.1 coordinate 33,588,060, forward strand.
CTCGTCCTGCAGGCAGTGGTAGAGAGGTACAGAGGTTGGACTTCCTGCTATTCTAATGAGTTTATTTACTCTGCTAGGCACACCGTTCCCTCTGGGAGAACCACTAGCCTGCTTTTCCTGTCCCGTCCCTGGACTCTGTCCCCCATGGGACTGTGTGTGTGTGTGTGTGTGTGTGTGTGTGTGTGTGTGTGTGTGTGTGTGTGTGTGTGTGTGTGTGTGTCAGGTACCGTATAGGAAGTCCGATATGACCCACTTGGAAATGCCAGTCACACACACACGCACACACACACGCCGCGCGCACACACACACACACACACACACAAGCTACTTTTTTTATTATTTCTGTTCATAACAAATTGTGAATTGATCTGCTATTTTGTCCTAGTTTTATGGGACTCTCACACCGTTGTTGCTGTCGGAGGGTTTTTTCCGTAACTTAACGGCCTACTTGATCACACTACGGCGTCACACAAAAGCATCAACAGTAGCAGATCCACTTGCCACATGTGTGGAGCTTGTAGATCTGCTGCTTTTGATGCTTTTGAATTTGAATCTTGAAAAGTAGCAGTTTTGGACATAATGATGTTTGCTCTCATGTCTCTACCTTGGTCAATTTCAAATAAATTGACCACTCTTATCATTCGATCGATTGATTGCTCTCATTACCTCCCTGATCTCATCAATCCCAGACCTATCCAAGGTCTGCGATTCAATTTATCAAGTTTATTTATTTTTAAATTGATGGAGTTATAGTACAAAGTTTTACGCCGTTTCACAAATCGCAGATTAGGATTTGGAATGTTCAGTCGTGAGAGATATTTTTTTTGCTTTAGTCCAGGAGTCCTAGGGGGTCCCCAGAGTTACTACAGGGGGACACCAAATCTTTAGTCCAGGAGTCCTAGGGGGTCCCCAGAGTGACTACAGGGGGACACCAGGAGTCCTAGGGGGTCCCCAGAGTGACTACAGGGGGACACCAAATATTTAGTCCAGGAGTCCTAGGGGGTCCCCAGAGTGACTACAGGGGGACACCAAATATTTAGTCCAGGAGTCCTAGGGGGTCCCCAGAGTGACTACAGGGGGACACCAGGAGTCCTAGGGGGTCCCCAGAGTGACTACAGGGGGACACCAGGAGTCCTAGGGGGTCCCCAGAGTGACTACAGGGGGACACCAGGAGTCCTAGGGGGTCCCCAGAGTTACTACAGGGGGTCCCCAGAGTGACTACAGGGGGACACCAGGAGTCCTAGGGGGTCCCCAGAGTGACTACAGGGGGACACCAAATCTTTGTGTGATTGCATTTATTTTATTATAAATTTGTTGTGGTTCCGGTTGGCGTCGCATTGTTCTTGTTCCCCACATAAGGCAAGTCAACTTTAGTCTCGCTAGTCGCACTATGTGATGGACATGCCAAATGATTATTGGACCAAAGGAAACTAAACTAAACTTTAGACGCCCGTTCCCATAGGGGGCGGTAGGTGCCTCCCGAGTGCCAGCTAAATGTGCAACATGAGCAGAGAAGAAGAGCTCTTGTTGTTGTGCCTGAAAGTGAAAGTACCAGAGTGTGGTCTCCTGAGGCTCACAGAGGCCTACTAGCGAGCCGATCATTGTTTTTGTTTAGCGGGAGCTCGCATTTATGTTTTATTAGGCTCCGATCATGGTACACCATCTCATTAAAAACTCTAGATTAAGCCTAATTTATCATACTCGTCTTAACGTCTGAGGCATCCAGCGCATTATTAAATAAAACTCGCCCAAACGTCTCTGGCGTACAAACCAGTTAAACTAGGAGGTGCACGGCGCCGGCGGTTCCCGTCGTTGGTTTCCGATCACGTGATGAAGTAAAGTTATCTCCGCTCCGATCCCAGGCTACTCTGTGAGTTAGAAGCTGCCGTAACAGCGCCTCCTGCAGTCGGACATGTTTAGCCTGGCGCTCCATACATTGAATTAGGTTCCATTCAATAGGAAAGCTGTCACATCTGATCAACATGCAACGCTGCAGTCCCGCTGCATTCAGCGCTGCAGTGCAGCCATCAGTAATGAAATGACTGTGAGACTATGACAGCAGCTTCGTTAATAATCCCATCCCCTGAATGTATCACCATGCTTTATGTAAATAATATCCATGGCACTTTGATTTGCCCCGGCATGTTCAGGCAAGGCCCGCAGAGGCAACTGTGCACGTTTACACAAACCATCAGCGCTGAGTTAATGCTGCGTGCGTGCATGTGTGCATGCGAGAGAGGATGTGCACATGAATGTGTGCCTGCATGCATATCGTTGCTGTCGGGCAGAAATCTCAACATTTTTACCTCCATTAGTCCATACCTCCATCTTGCGCAAAATGTGAATCTCCATTTTCTTCCACAACAATTGAGATCACGATTCTCATTTTTTCCAAGACAATATTGATTGTCTGTAGTTGCTGAACATTACTAACATTACTAACATTCAAAATGTGGCACCTGGAGCCAACCACTGTGGCATTAAGAGAGCATGTGCGTGTGTGTGTGTGTGTGTGTGTGTGTGTGTGTGTGTGTGTGTGTGTGTGTGTGTGTGTGTGTGTGTGTGTGTGTGTGTGTGTGTGTGTGTGTGTGTGTGTGTGTGTGTGTGTGTGTGTGTGTGTGTGTGTGTGTGTGTGTGTGTGTGTGTGTGTGTGTGTGTGTGTGTGTGTGTGTGGGGTGATTGCTCCCTGGTGGCCATCCTGCCATAACCCTGGTTTTATGGGTAGAGGCTGTTGCATGTATTTACGGCCATGTGCACTCTACATTGGACTCTATGGAAATGCACAGTGGACGTTGGAATATTTATATGTTTTATAGTGTTTCATAATGTCTTCCTTCCATTCCCCCCTCTCTCTCTCTCTCTCTCTCTCTCTCTCTCTCCCCCCATGTCATTTCAACTGCTTAAAGGGTTAGTTCAGATTTGGAGTTCTAGGTTTTGATGAGTATTAAGTAGTTCCGGTCATTTTGTGGGGCTCACTGGCGAGAACCCTCTTTCACATGTGTCCAGTATCACTACGCTCTAATGGTAGAAATAGGTTAACAATACAAATTATGAACTACTTAATATTCACCAAAACCAGAACAAAACTCCCACCACGGGACTCAGGCAAGCCATTAATAACTTTGCAACCATTATTATTAATGGCACAGCTTTAAGTCCAAAAATCGGAACCCTTTAAGGTTATAAAAGAAAACATAGCATACTGTATATCTACAAATGCTAAACTCTCAACTCAATGTGACAGGTTACAAACCTCAAAAGTTCTAAATGATGATTTGCTTAACTTCCCCTCCCAGGCCAGCCAACCAGCTGCTGGACCGCAGCAGTGCAGAGGTGGTGACGTCGTTGGGGACGATGGGGGACTGGATGGACGGCATGAGGACCCTGCCCTGCAAGGAGGCCTTCTCTGGGGTCAGCTACAGCTCCTGTGACACCCTGGCCAAGACCTCCATAGAGTGAGACCCACACACACAGCACATTTTAATTAGTTTAGTCTAGTTTTAGTCTAAATCTACAGTTGATGTGCCATGATGGCGTTGCAATGCCTGATTTATAATAATCAACATTTTATTCTAGTTTTTATTTGTTGATGAAATTGTCAACATTTGCTTAGTTTTCATTTTGTTTTTCAAAGGTGTAAAATATTTTACATTTCACAGATATATAATCCGAGTTAATAATGCTCTATGCACAGCAGCCATATTGGAAAGAAATTGGACCTCATTGGGTCCCAAATTGTGGGCCAGGTACCCTCGTGGTTCCTCTGAGGCGGTTCCAAAGATAGACAGATACCGTCATGATTTGGTTCCACTTGTGGTTGAGTTTTTGGAGGTTTCCTTGAAATTAAAAAGTTTGAAGGCTGCTGTACATAGAGACTATTCCCAAACTAGTTACCCTTTCATGAGGAAAATGAAAGAAAAAAAAAACACCAGACTTCTAAAATGTATATTTGAGTTGACTGCTTGCAGATTTCCTTTTGAAGGAAAGGGAAACGTGCCTGTGCAATGTGTCTTTTGAACACTTCTTGAGAGATCGTCACAAAAATAACATGCTCTATGTTCTGATACAGGAACCATGGGGACATCCATCCTTCTCGGCAATCTTTGGAACATTAGTTGTGTATTCTCTTTCTGTTGTCAGGGTTGATCTGCCGTGTGTTTACGTCTGTGTTACCTTTGGCAAGTTGACAGCTCATATCTGTGTGTGCCAGTTAAGCAAACTTTAAAATGTAAATTTAAAGAGAGAGAGAGATGCGACAAAGACATCACTTTTTGCTCCTGTGAGGGTATGGCGTCTAGTTTTGCTGTTCTTCACTTCGCTCCATTCTTTGTAACTCCAGTTGAACTCAGTTCAGTTCAGTTCAGTTAAACTCGATTCAACTGGGTTCAGATTAGGTCGGTGAGACAAATGACATCACACGCACACAGTGGGCTTGGGCTACTGCCCCATTTGTGGAGGCTGGCCAAGCAGGGGCCATGTCCAGTCCTGAATCTATTGAGCGTAGACCACTGTCTCCTTGGGAGGGTGGTGCCAGGGACCTGTTGGTTGGGGTCTGACACCAGGTGTTTGTTTGGGACCTCATTGGACTCCCATTTCCTTTTCCAAGCTGATTTGATGGTGAAGTCAGCTGATGGGGGGTTCCTCCAAATTGGTCGTCTCGATGGGAGTCGAGCAGTGGGTGGGTTGAATATGTCTGCATGGATTGGTAGATGGGGAGAGTCTTTGACCTTTTGAAGTATCCTTTGAGAGACTGCTGCTCGCCGGATGTGTGGGGGTGCTATGTTTGATAATACTGGGAGCCAGGGGAGTGGTGTGGAGCGAATAGTCCCGGTTATGGTTCTCATGGTGGTATTGAGCTGGGTGTCCACTTGGTGTGTGTGTGTGATGACCTAGACCAGACAGGGGCACAATATTCTGCTGCAGAGTATGACAGGGCCAGTGCTGAGGTGCGCAGTGTGGAGGCTGCCACCCCCATTTTGCACCAGCAAGTTTGCAGAGCAGATTGTTTCTGGACTTCACCTTAGCTGCCGTCCCTTTTAGGTGTTCCTTGAAGGACAGAGTTCTGTCGAGGGTCACACCAAGGTAGTGCAGTAGATGCACGCACGTAACACGCACGCACACATGAAAGCACGCATGTCCACGCATGCACACGTACACACACAGTCACACACACACACGCACGAACAGAGTATATCGACACACACCCACACACACGCACAGAGTATATCGACAGACTACCAACACCCATCGACTGCACTGGCACGCTGCAGCTCCGCTGGTCTAACAGGATGATTTTGTGCTCGCTGCTCTATGATAGCTCTTATGTGAATGCTAAATTGGATCAGGGTCAGTATTTAATACAGAGAAGGAAGGCTGGCTGACCTGCTGCCAAGTGTAAGCTCAGCAGAAGCAGCAGCAGTCACGAGGCCGGGCGCTGCAGCTCGCTGCCAGGCCCGACTCTGTGGATTAGAGTATTGATCCATCCCGACTTGATCCGCTCTTTGATATTCAGAACAAGGCCCTTCGCCCATGCTCTGACCTCTGAGTTACGGGCGGAAATAATCGAAAACTCAGCTGTGTGGTGTACGTGGCGTCGGCTCGGTTCTCCGCGATTATTCGCCGGGATTAAAGGGTTTGCTACCCCAACGTTAAAGTAGTTATTTGTATTGAGGGATGATGTGAAAAATACAGTACATGCATTTCAGAGCTTCCGTTCTCCAGACTGTAGCCTACAGTATCTTAGGAGACATTTTTTGAAATTGTGTGAGGCAACCGTCTGGCTCGCGAGACTATGTTGAAATAGCGCATTCATTTACAGGAAAATATCAGTAATTACTGAATGTCAAGTCTCCAGGTTTCCTTCAGAATATGTGTGACACATATTTACTACGACACTATGGCACAGTAGCTGTCCAACTAGTACTAGTGGCTGTCGAATGTTCTATCTGCAAGGACGCCCCTTAACTCTGAGAGTGTACAAATGAATTGTAACACTCTCAGAGTTAGAGACCTGTTATTGTCATTGAACGCTATCTCTTTATATAATATTATTGTCCACTCATTTTGTATGTCCACCACAAGCCAGCATGGTGATGAACCCTGTTCAGTCACACATCATAGATGATTGACATGAGAGAGATACTGTACACTTAATTCATCTCCAAGGGGAACTTCGGGAAAGGCCCAGATTAGACCTTGAACCATATTTTTCCATCTGTCAATGATGGGAAGTGTGACACACCACCGCACGATGCTGATTCAAGTGTGTGTGTGTGTGTGTGTGTGTGTGTGTGTGTGTGTGTGTGTGTGTGTGTGTGTGTGTGTTGCGTGCATGTGAGTGCACGTCTTTCACTGTGGCCACCGCCATCCAGACAAATCGTCTGCCTTTGATTTTTGACATTGTTTGCTTTTTCCCATGACGTTTATGCGTCATAACTGTTATGTTCGTGTACGTATGCGTTCAATTTTACTCGCATCTTCTTACCATTTGATTGTTTTTGTCACGGCGAGTTGTGTTTGCAGCGCTTGTTCTGTGCTGTTGTTATGCTGCTGTTAATGAAAGCCAGGCCGGAACAGCTCCAACCAAAGCAGAACGCTCTATAAAAGGACTCGACAGTTCAAACCAAAGCAGAATGCTTACATAAAAGGTCCTGACAGCTGAGGAAAGTCCTGACACAAACCTCCCAGAATCAGAGACACACTGCTCTTTTGTGGGAGCTAACTAGGGCTGTAACGATTATGACATTTTACATGCATGACGATTAATTGTCACACTAAGAATTGCGATTAACGACTAAATCTGTTATGACAAATTACTTACATGATTTAACTAGAAAAAGTGCCCTTCTGGGCACAGGTCTCCACCAGGTTATCCACAGATCCGTGCAGTTAGAGGTAAAAACACTTTTCGGCCAGTTATAGCGCCACGTTGAGGCTGAGTTGAAATTGATCATGTGGCATTTTGTCCTCAGCCTAGTGGGAATGTGGGTGCACAATTTCACGGAAATCACGCGATGTGTTCATGATTTGCAGCATTTTGTTTGAAACTGAGCACTCCTGTGAACTTTGGAAGCCAATCTTAACCAATCAGGATGGAGTCTGAGAAATCTGAAAGACCGGTTTGGTTGAATGGCTCTAGAGAGACTGTGTACCAATTTGCGTGATGTTTGGACAAAATCTGTAGGTGTGCTGTGCAAAAACTTGTTTTGCACAAAGCGGCCTCCTGGTGGCGCTATAACAGGCCGTTCTGGAAAGTTTGGGGCAGAGGTTCATCGTTGGCATCCAGGGAGTGTGTGTGCAAAATTTGGCATCAACCGGGTTAACGGTGGCCGAGATTAGCTGCTCACGGACGGACGGACACACACACACACACACACACACACACACACGGACGGACGGACGGACACACGGACGGACGGAGTGCAAAACATACTCTCCCCCCATGCCTTCGGCCTGGTGGAGACAATAACTTTATACTTTTTTGAGCTTTGTACTGTAGATCAGTTTTGAGTCTATTTCCACTACTTTTGAAAATGTCAACATGTGCCTTGAGGGGGCGGGGGGGAAATAAGGCACATGTTGACTTTATCAACGTGGAAGTCCAGTTCTCAGCGTATTTTGACGATCCATAAAAACAACTGAGCCACGAGTGGCACCACCGAGCTTTGCGAAGTGCTTTTCAAGCAGGCTTGTTGGCTGAGAACAATACAGTATGGTCTAGTAAAATACACTCAATACACTAGACAGCAGTGTGGAACGTGCATGTAAAACAAAGCAGCACAATCAATGAGCGCTCTAAGGCACTCAGACACTATATAGTCCCTCTGACTCCTGGCTTCATACACCCAAGGAAACAACCATTGATTTGTCTCAACACTTAACGTTAATGTTATTGTGCAAAATAAAGGCAACTTGATAGCCGAGCGGTTATTGCGTGTACCACATCTGACACGATACCGGTCAGTCCCCGGTTTGATTCCTGGCTGGCCTGCAGACAGTGGTGGGAAAAAAAATGGACACTTCAAAATGTACAGTTGATTTATTTGACTATTGTTTTTATGTGTAATGCAATGTTTTTAAATGACTCTCAAACGTGCATGCTTTTACATTTCACGAGTACAGTGAATCTGTACACTCATTCAGTGTGTCAATCAATCAATCAATCAATCTTTTAATGTGGTAACTAAGAAAAGCAACTTTGGGACATTCAGTACTGTAATCGGTACAGGTCTAGTCCACGGGTTCATGTACTTTTTTATTTGTATTATAATCCCCATAGCAGGATTTTAGATCGCCTCATATAAGAACTGTGTCTGAAAAATAAACAAATAACCACGGCAGTTTCACTCATATGGATATGAAGCATAAACTGATTGCGAGTAAAACGTTACTGCTGCTGAATTAATGATACATAGCTTGTGGAGTTAGTGCAGTCAGATATACTCGACGGGCTCATTCAGTGTTATGCAAGACCCACATGTCATTTGCTGATGTGGCTATCAGCTGACCAATTGGGCGGGGTGTTTAAGCTCACCTAAGACAGAATGGGGCTCTGCTATTCCTGTTCCCCATATGGTTGTTATATCTTGTTAAATCTATCTCCGTGCTCTTAATGGTTAATGATGGTTGTATAATTATGCCAAGCAGGGAGAAAAATTTAGCAGAGCCGAATGGCAAGATAAATTATTATATGCACACTTGTATTCTCATTCTATAATAAATGTGTTCAATCTATTTGTGAGTTATCTGACTGAAGTAAAAAAAAATGCTAGAAACAGACTACATCAAATACGATGGACTGACTGTCGTAAACGTGACACCTCCTTGACAATATCGCAGAGACAGTTTGTTTAGTACAATTATTTACGTTTGTTTACCACAATTTGAAGAAAGGTTATCGACAAACGCTTTTTTTTGGTGATGACTTTAATCTTGTGACATTAACCCGGCTGGGCTGGGCTGGGCTGTGTCTCAGTAGAGTGGTGATGACTTTAGTCTTTGACATTAACCCTGCTGGGCTGGGCTGTGTCTCAGTAGAGTGGTGATAACTTTAGTCTTTTACATTAACCCTGCTTGGCTGGGCTGTGTCTCAGTAGAGTGGTGATAACTTTAGTCTTTTACATTAACCCTGCTTGGCTGGGCTGTGTCTCAGTAGAGTGGTGATAACTTTAGTCTTTTACATTAACCCTGCTTGGCTGGGCCCAGGCCGTAGCGTAACGGTCTGGGCACCGGACTGGTGATCCAGTCGCGGTGTGCCGCGGGTTCGACTCCCGAACCCGACACGGCCTTTACCGCATGTCATCCCCCCATCTCTCTCCCGTTTCCTGTCAGCCTACTATCTGTCCCTTAAAAAATCAATAAAAGGCGTAAGCCGCAAAAAAATATAAAAAAAAAAAAAAAAAAAACCCTGCTTGGCTGGGCTGTGTCTCAGTAGAGTGGTGATGACTTTAGTCTTTGACATTAACCCTGCTTGGCTGGGCTGTGTCTCAGTAGAGTGGTGATAACTTTAGTCTTTTACATTAACCCGGCTGGGCTGGGCTGTGTCTCAGTAGAGTGGTGATAACTTTAGTCTTTTACATTAACCCTGCTTGGCTGGGCTGTGTCTCAGTAGAGTGGTGATGACTTTAGTCTTTGACATTAACCCTGCTTGGCTGGGCTGTGTCTCAGTAGAGTGGTGATGACTTTAGTCTTTGACATTAACCCTGCTGGGCTGGGCTGTGTCTCAGTAGAGTGGTGATAACTTTAGTCTTTTACATTAACCCTGCTTGGCTGGGCTGTGTCTCAGTAGAATGGTGATAACTTTAGTCTTTTACATTAACCCTGCTGGGCTGGGCTGTGTCTCAGTAGAGTGGTGATGACTTTAGTCTTTGACATTAACCCTGCTTGGCTGGGCTGTGTCTCAGTAGAGTGGTGATGACTTTAGTCTTTGACATTAACCCTGCTGGGCTGGGCTGTGTCTCAGTAGAGTGGTGATAACTTTAGTCTTTTACATTAACCCTGCTGGGCTGGGCTGTGTCTCAGTAGAGTGGTGATAACTTTAGTCTTTGACATTAACCCTGCTTGGCTGGGCTGTGTCTCAGTAGAGTGGTGATAACTTTAGTCTTTTACATTAACCCTGCTTGGCTGGGCTGTGTCTCAGTAGAGTGGTGATGTCGGAGATCCACGTCACGCCAGCGTCCTGCCCGGAGTGGGAGCCGTCCATGGGAATCACCACGCTCTAGCACCCCCTACCCCCGTCTGGATGGTGGGTGGAGGCTCCACCGTTACCGTCCTCTCCCCCTCCGGTCCCCTCCGGAGGGCGCTACAACGCCTCCTTCTTCAGAAGCGCATGCAGACACACTCTGGCCCTTCCCTGGAGGCGGGATAGTTCACGAAATTTGCTTTGTTCATCGTAGATGTTGAACAAAGAATGTTTATAGATTTGCTGCGTAGCTTAACCTATGATATCATCCTTTATCAAGTAGCTAATGTATCTTGAGTGCTAAAAGTTGAATTCTGCAAAGTAACTAATAAGTAAAGCTGGAAAATAATAGTGGATTAAAATGTACAATATTAGCCTCTGAGATGTAGTGGAGGAGAAGTATAAAGTATATACAAAAGGGAAATGGAAAACTACCTGAAAATATAACCAAGTACAACATCTGAGTACTCGTACTCGTACGATTTCCAGTTACCGAACAAACGTATAGTCTTTAGAGTGAACTATCCCTCCAAGCCGCCACCGTCGGGTCGTTGCAGTGTCTGCGCTTTGAGCCGGTTTGGTTTCACTTTCAGATGTGTGTGTGTGTGCTGCTGTTGCTGCTGCTCCTTGGCCGTCCTTGGCCAACTAAACCCACACGGCTTTGCATCTAAAAACACTTTGAGGTTCTTAGGTTCGTTTGGAATAACATCAGCTTGTGATTCCTCGTCCTCGACGGCTGAAGAGAAGGCTGTCTAACAGTTCACTGCTTCTACTAACGCCACGGAAACCCTCTGTGAACCTACGTAGATCACCTACAGATCTGTGTGTGTGTGTGTGTGTGTGTGTGTGTGTGTGTGTGTGTGTGTGTGTGTGTGTGTGTGTGTGTGTGTGTGTGTGTGTGTGTGTCTGTGTGCGTGTGCGTGCACTGTATGTATATTCTAGACAGTATGTTTCACTAATGAGTGTTTTAACGTATTCCTGAACAGACAATTTTAACAATGCTATGTACTGTATTAGAGATGTATGTTACATGAGAACATCACCCATTCTCAACCTTATCGTCATGTAATTGGTCGTCACCAGGGATGGGACTTGGGATTATCGGCAGATATTTGCATAAATAATGCAATATCAGAAAATATCGTTATCGGTTTTAATTAATTAAAATTTCACCCGAATTTATGATAATGTTAATTTTTATTTGGAAATCCATAAAATTAGGCATAATGTGTTAATTCCACGACAGCATACAGTATATCGGTATCGGTTGATATCGGTTGATATCGGTATCGGAAATTAGGAGTTTGACTATATTGGGAAATCCGATGTCGGCAAAAAAGTAATTATCGGACATAAGATGGCACCATTGCTGTCTACTCACTCTGTGTCTCATTGGTAGGCTGTGGACAGTTCAGAAACATGTCTACCAGTGACTTCATCGATACGGATTACAAGCTAATACAAACTGCAGCCTTCTTGCTCTTTATAGCATGCTGAAATAGAAGTCATTGCATTAAAAGTTTGAAATGGCCAAACCTTCCCATCAACATGTCGCTGGGTAGGCAAGTTGTTGTACTGTCCAATGAGACACAGATAGAGTGAGTTAGACAGACATAACAGTTATATGATGATCAGGTTGAAAACTGTGCGATGTTCTCTCTTTCTTTTTTTTTACGTGATGATCACGTAACACACCTAAAACAATCTGTTTGCTTTGCATGAAGTGTGACGGGCGGCGATGACCGTTGCTTTAAATATAACAATGCAGATGTTTTATTAATAACTAATCGTTCTATTTTTCTGTGTTTATTTTTATCTAGAGCAGGACGGTCACCTCCAACACATATGCCAGCAGTGCTGCTCTGCTCCGCTCCTCTCCCCACACTGGAATAGGACTTAATGTTCACACCCATTATTGGCAATTAATCCAAATTTGAATCTGATCATTTTATTTTGTCTAACAGTGTGTATTACCATTAGCCATGAAGCCCTGCTTCTTCCACTGGCTGTCAGGACTACAACGGGAAAGGAAGGCCACTAGTACTCTGCTAGGGCAGAGCAGCAGTGGCCTTCTGGGAAATGCGGTGTGATTGACAGCCAGGAGGTGGGAGGAGAAGGAGAGCGGTGGAACAGCGCTGGTGAACGGTGTCATTGATGATGTCACGTGACGGCTGTTTGTCTTCTACCCGGTAACACTCTACTCTACTCTACTCTCTCTCTCTCTCTCTCTCTCTCTCTCTCTCTCTCTCTCTCTCTCTCTCTCCTCCAGGGATCTGAAGAAGGTTGGAGTGACGATCGTCGTCCCTCAGAAGAACATTGTGAGCAGCCTCAAAGCCCTCGATTCCCAGGGCAAGAACGGCCCGGTCCCTGTTTAAAAAGACAAAAAATGTAATAAAGAAGAAGAAGAAGAATCAGAAGAAAAACATAACATAACAAAACAAAAGACGGAAAGTAAAACAACAACAAAAAAAAAACCCACTGAAGACCTGTGTGTCTTTCTGTCCGTCCGCCTGTCTGACTGTTGGACAGACCCATGGCTCCCCATCGTTGCGGCGCAGCAACTCCGCATGGAAAAGGACGGCGACGATGAGGACGAGGATGAGGTCGTGTTCGGGTCGAGCGAGAGGGGAGAGGGGGAGAGGGGGCGAGGGAGCGGACGCTCCGGACCTCCGTCCCTACATGTCCAAGTTGAGATGCCTTACAGACTCACGAGAGAGAGAGAAAGAGACGGGGTGAGAGGATTACCCTGGACAAAAAAAATTAAATATATATAACGCAAAAGCAAGACTGGGCTTGAACGATCTCAGTGCCAGAGCTCACGCGATTGGCTGAGCTAGCTGCCCTTCAGGGTTGACTAGGGTGGTGGGGGGGGGTCTTCTGCTGGTTGAGACAAGAATGACGGGACATAACAGGAGCGATCCCACCCCTCCACCCACCCCAAAACATGGACACTTCCTGGACTCGTGAAACTACCTACACCGCATCCTGTTTACACGCACGCACACACGCACACACACACACACACACACACACACACACACACACACACACAGACGACTACAACAATCAAAGCCATGTATCTCTATAGCTCTAGCCTTGTAGCGTATGCATCCAGATAGCCCTCTCTATCACATTTAAAGCAATAATAATCATTTATATGTTTGCATCAAATGGAGGCCATGCTTCTGTCAACGTGTCTCATTATAATATTAATAATAATAGTATATGGATCACTGTGCTTTTGAAGGTACTTTGGGTGCTTTGAAGGTGTGCTTTGGGTGAGTAAAATCACATGTTGCCCCAATTATTTTCTTGATTCTTATGGATATTTTAATGTTTTTCAGTGATATGTGTACTTGCAAACACATTCTTCAGCAATGGTTCCCAACCTGTGGGCTACTGCCAATTGTCTAAGCCACTATTCTCCCTCTGCCAACCTGGGGAGAGCCCCGGACTGAGCTCATGCTTCCTCCAATGCATGAGGAGTGAGCAGGCCGCTTCTTATCACCTGGCAGGGGGGGACTTTCTCCGGTAGAAAATAACACATTATTCGAACCAGTTCCTTTCCCCCCTGGCTGACCAGGGGGAGGCAGTACAGAGACAAGAATTACTGTATGTTTTTTGTGAGGGTACCTACCCTAGGGTACACCAGGGGATAACATGCCAACCCCACCCAGGGTATGGGCGCTGATGACGCGGAGGAGAGAACACGCCCCCACAGCTTCCCCGGCGGGAATCAAACCCGGGACCTTCTAGCTGTGAGGTGACAGTGCTGCCGACTGCGCCACCGTGCCCCGACTGAAGTGCTTTCAAGGTTGGTGGCGGGCCTTGATACAGAAAAAGGTTGAGAACCACCCCTGTTCCACAGTTCTAATGTACTTCCTACACCACAGTACAGTTTTTGAAGGAGAACTCAGGATATATTGATCTGTTCATTCTAACGTAGCTGAAAGTGATCCTACGTTTTAACAGCGGGCGAACAGCGATAAAAATCTCAGAGTGGGCGTTCCTGCTGTCATTACCGTATATAATGTAAACGTATCACTGTAATGCGTGGAGGGTAAACAAAGCAACACATGAATTTGATTGGCTATCGCCGGACGATGTCGTACAAAAGATACAATATTTTCATGTTTTTGAACGACGTTCCTCCCCCGACTTTCGGGACTATCGACCCGGGACTATCGACTATCGACGATAGCAGGCGAAGGCCTGCTATTGTAGGTAGTTTCCGGGTCCCATAGACAAATAACGTGCTTCCGTATACTACGCCAGGCTGTCGCCCGCTATTAAAATGTACAGTCAGAGAGGGAGATAGTCAGGGATTAAGACTATTTTTACACAAACAATACATCTAGAAAGTACCGCTTTGTCGTGTGATAAAAAGACAAAACAATTAGTGGAGACGGAGACGCAAAACTCGATTGGAAACGCTGTAGACTGCATGCCAGGTTGCTAGGTGGAAGTGTGATGCTTCCACAGAATGACACGACAAAAAAAAGACAATTTTGTCCGGACGGACAAAGTAGTTGAGTCACGAAGTTTGTGGGTTCACACATGATCAGTCCACCAATGTCATGCGGGACGTGAGGCACGTTGTCGTACGTTTCGCGTTTTCCTTTGATGTTAATGCCCAGCCGATGGTTTTCCCTAGGGACTGGGCTATAAGTCAGTCACGCATGTGCTTCATGCACTGTAGCCAATGTGAGACGTGTCCGTTTCCCATGTTGTCTCGCTGCCAGACACTCCTACTGGCATGGCCCCACCCCGCCAGGCGGTCGTTGGAGTGGTTGGTTCACTGAAATAAAACTACGAGTGAAGTATTGTCAACGCATGGCACGGTCGAGGTTCCCCATCGCTGAACCCCGCGCTTCACTCGCATCAACGCCGTTAAGCATATCGCAACTTTGCCGCAACTTTTCTCCCATATCATGGAAGCAAGCACAGTGCAGGCCACGAGAGAAGAGGGAAGGAAGTGAAAAGGAAAGAGATATAGTCAGAAAGGGAGAGATAGGAAGGATGAAAGGAAGTGATGGACAGATGCATAGGGGGGGCGGGGCGCTGTTGAGCTGCTGTTGTTAGCTGAACTCTGTCACGCTACTACAAGTTGCATTTCATCCCGTTAAAAACCATGGAAATATGACTCGACTTCACAGCATCATACAGTATATGCGTTTTTGGTAAATTATGGTCCCATTCATTTGTAAATGTATTATAAAAAAAGAAGTAGCCTATATGCTTCTACCCCACCCAATAAGCTACCATTAGATAATTCGCAACCAGAAATCCAAGATGTTGGATTTGATCTGGAAATGTCATTGACTCGGCAGTGCTCGTTGGGGGAACAAACTTGTGAGTCTAACAGATTTTTTTTTGGCATCCACAACAAAGCGGTTGTTGTATTTTATTTTGTTTTCAAAATAGTTTCCACACGATTTTAGCCCATACATTGAGATGTCACCAGACGCATCAGTAAGCGGAGATCTCTGATCAAATCATTCAGACTTTCAGACACATAATTCCCCTTTGAGCACATAACGGTTTTGTTCAACGAAGTGGCGCTACTTTTAAGATTCATCTGATGTCGCTCACCGGCCACTTTCCGCAGCACAACTCATACTTCTGCGCTGGTGCGTCAATCTGTCAACCTGGTAATAATATCAAAGCTACGAGCAGGCTGTCGTTAAGCACTTAGTCTGCCATCTTATCAACAAGCACTTTGGTTGGAGTGGCAGTTTTAATGGCACGACTTCAGAGGAAGAGAATTTAATGTCAAGGGGAAATAAAAATACATTTTTAAATCGTGGATCAGAGTGGGCTGGACACATTTTAATTTAACCAACTGGGAGGGAAAATAACTTGTATAATTTATGAAAAAATTATACAAGGTTTCTTTCCTGACAGCAATCACTCGCTTCGAAAAAACGTTTTAGTGCTTTTGGAGAAAAACCCGGGACAATAATAATGTCTCAGTTGAGCTTCCGTCATCCTCCTCCACCCTACTGTTGCTGCTGAGTGTTCTGATTGGCTGGTTCTCAACACAGGGACCACCACCAGGGTCCAAATGGACCCTATCAGGGTCTTGCTAGTGTATTATTATTTTTTTGCATTCTTGAGCCAATATTTGCGGTATCCGCTTCGGTATAGGAGACCAATGCAAAACTATATAAAATAACAATATAAAACAACTTTCGGAAATGTGACAAAAATCTCACTGATTTTAGTGAAGTATGATTGATTTTCTTTACACTCTCAGAGTTACGTACCCGTGAAATGGTCCATTTGGACCGTTGGTTGGTCCTCGACGGTGAGGACCAGTGTGTTGTAATGACGTCACTCACTCATCCCCTGGGTTGTGGAGGTCCGACTTCTGTGCTCCATTGGTGTGTACATACTGTAAACCATACCTTTATAATGATTAGCAGCTAAATGCTATATTAATAATGTACATGCTCCCGCCCCATCCTCACCCACCACCCCCAGCACCCCGCCCTTTGTACAAATGTTTGTATGTATAAAAGAAGGAACAAAAATATTCTGTGCAACTTTTTTTTATTATTAAAAAAGAGTCGAAAAAAAAGTATTATATTTGATCTTATTTTAAAAGTTTTATTTGCTGGCTTTTTTGTTGCAGTAAAAAAATGAAGCAATTATGATTATGTTATTATTTATTTGTTAACATTATACGGTACAACCTTGAATGTTTATTGTTTTGTCTGTAGCATATAAGTTATGTGACAGTGTATTTTTGTTTTGTTTTAGTTTTTTTGCTTTTCTACTTACTTTTTTTGAACGTGGGTCAATTTTGAACGAGCAATATTTGTTACGTATGGATGTACCCCATCCAGACCAGTTTTTTAAAATTCAGTTTCCCGACTGACCCCCGTGTGTGTGTATGTGTGCGCGCATGTTTGCGTACGCACGTGTTTGCGACTGTGCGTATGCGTGCGTATGTGTGCTTGCGTGCGTGTGAGAGCGTGCAAAACGTAGATGCCTTGTCTACTAATGTACAATGATTTGTAGTGGATACATTTATATTTTTATAATAAACATTCTCAAAATATTTTCCAAAAAATGAATGCTGACAAACGTGTCTGTGGTTTTTTGGTGGGGGGGGGAAGGTTGGGGTTATGCATGCCACTCCAGCATTTGACCGTGTGTGTGTGTGTGTGTGTGTGTGTGTGTGTGTGTGTGTGTGTGTGTGTGTGTGTGTGTGTGTGTGTGTGTGTGTGTGTGTGTGTGTGTGTGTGTTTGTCTACATCTATGTCAGCACGAGTGAATGTGGAGCGGGACAAAAGCCGTCTGGGAGTGAAGAACGGGTTTTCCATCAGCTCCACTCCGCTCAGTATATGCTCTGCTGTCTACCAGCACGACCCATTGACCTGCAGCTGAATTGGGGTCGCATTCGGGTCAAGTTAAATTATAGATTTAGATCATTATTATTTCACACATTCATTAACCAATTAAGCCCTAATTTATAATTTGTATATTTGAAAATTGGCAATCTACAAACTCACAAAGCACTATTTTCCAAAGATGTTGCTATTAAGTTAGTGTTAGTTCCACATTTTCAGATGCGGTACAGAATTTTTACGTTGAGGTAAGACATCGGAGTGTGTGCGTTTGTGTGTGTGTGTGCGCACACACAGCCAGATGAATGGTTTTGCGCGCTGGGCTGCGGGGATGATTAACTCACGACATCCTGGGCCGTTATCAGTGACCTTTGACCCCAGGAAGTGAGGGTGTGCGGATGACATGTTTCCCAGCAGGCCGCGGGGCAGGAGGCGGAGCAAAGGCCGATGTCTTTGCAACATGGTGTCACGACCTGACCATGCAGCTGCACACAGCTGGGGGGAGAGCTGCACCTCCGTCTGATGGAGCTATTATCGTTCCTCTCCCCATCCTTTTTTCCCTCTCCCCTCAATTATTTTGCTTCTGTTTCTATATGTATTCTTGTATTTTATTTTATTTTTGTCCTCTTTTTTTCTCCTTTCTATCTTCTCCACTAGATAGAGATAGAGTGTGTGTG
This sequence comes from Protomyctophum parallelum, assembly GCF_964188405.1. Lineage (NCBI taxonomy): Eukaryota > Metazoa > Chordata > Actinopteri > Myctophiformes > Myctophidae > Protomyctophum > Protomyctophum parallelum. The sequence goes on from NC_139707.1 coordinate 33,606,269, forward strand.
TGTGTAGCATCAACATTTTTTTTGTCATGTGCTGCAGCCCCTCAGTGCCCTTCGGGAGAATCGTGAACAAAAATATGTCTGCATGCCATTTTCAACTGCAGTTTCACTTTAATGAGGGCTTTGTACACTTGTACCCCACCACCATGATCTGTACACTTCTCCACGACCGTATAGCTTTCGGGCAGAAGCATAATATCTCCATATTTGAACTTTTTCTGTAAATGAATCAACCTCGGTCCGCTTTGAAGCCACTTTCTTTTGGCGAATTCAAATCCCAAATTGTTGGTCTCTGATACGTGTGTACGTATGTCTGTAATCCACGTGGTGGTTCCACACCACCACACAGAGTGCAGTGTCCGGCTTTGAGTCGGTCGGATACACGGTTGTCCGGAACCGTCAGAAAAGCCCCCACATCTGCCATTTGATTACTTAATCAGTCAGTTTGCACTCTTCAGATACAGGCAGACAGACAAATACAGAGATCTCCATTATACAGTATGGGCACACACAAGGGACACAGAGAGACGGTTAAAATGGGTGCTATGACAACAGGTATAATACTAGGTTCTCAACTTGCATCGTTCCCAAGTAGGACGGTGGCCGACGTGCACAGGTCTAGTTGTAATCAATGAAGTAGTTATCCTTCTGCAGCCAGCAGGAGGGGAAATAATGACACCTGCTTGGCCATTAATGAGAACTGCAGCGCTGAAAAGTATTTCCTTATTGGCTTCATATCCAGCAGAGCTTCCCTCGCTGCCCGTGTCAAACACAAGGCTGGTTTTGTTTTGCCACTTTTGAATTTGAAACCCGGAAAAGTCACAGTTTATTGTGACATATGAGCTTTCCACCTGACAGCTCGGCGTTATGTTTTCTCATTAGCATTATTCTCCAAAGCAGAACTGTTTTGCTTTTTGCCGCTCTGGCTGCCGAGGGTGCACTGCTTCAACGCTTCTGACACCATGCAGCACCCCCACCTCGCACGCACGCACACACACAGTGTCTCTCTCTCTCTCTCTCTCTCTCTCTGTGTCTGGTCCTGAAAGCATGCAGATTGAAATTGGAATCAAGCGAAAATTTGATTACCGCCTTTTGACTAGGATGACAATAACCTGGGTCTCTCTCTCTCTCCCTGCTACACATCTGCCTGGGAACATCTGGACTGTGTCAATAGGGCGAGCATAATTCACTCGCCCACTCTTTTCTTCTCTCCTCCCGGTCAGACCCCGTCACCCCCCAACCCCTCTCTTACATTATAATCAGGCTATAAATCCACTCTCTGTCTGCAGATGATGGGATGTGAAGTGCTTTTATTGGGGGAGTAGCAGGGGGGGGGAGGGGTGAGCGTTGGAGGTGTGGAGGGCAAGGTGGATGGGAAACGGGGGGGGGGGGGGGGTTCCGGTCTCTGTGTTGCTGTGTCCGCTTGTTATATAGGCGAGTTTGGGTCTTGTTTTTCTATACATATATTGTAGTCGGGTATAGGGGGGAATATAGGGGAATCTGTGACAGCTGCTGCTGAAAGTCGGGTACCATTAACAACCTAAATGCAGGCAAAAAATTATAATTCTGCTTTAAGGCATTACAAGCAATTGTTTTGCATGAAAAAACACAGCTTGGGCTAAAAATGGCCATAGCCGTCATCACAAAATGTCACAAGATGACCTGGAAAAGTGGCTGTTGGTAATTCATGGAGAATTTCTCTCAAATCTCTATTTTGGGTTCCACATATTTAATATTAGTAAAATGTCGATGGTCTCTTTACTCTCTTAATTGGCCAAGTTGCCCGTCAAGCTTTCTTGAGAGAGATGTTTTCACTCCTCTCCCGACTGGGTTCGGAGCAGTGTTAGTCCGCTGCTTCAGATTCAAGATAAACAAGCAGCCAGGGCTACCAAAACAAGCCCAAAAGTAGAGACAATAATATAGGGCACATGGTCACACACAGGGGGTCCCCGGCAAAATGACTAAATATAGCACCCCAAATCTGTTTTACCACTTTAAAACCTATAGACCTATAGATCTGCTATTAAAAAAAACAGATGGAAGAAGAAGAAATCTTGAAATAAATGTGAAATATTTTATAGTTTTTTTGCAAGCCCAAATATGCAAAATTAGACTTTAGAGACAAATCCCCTCCCTGAAAAAACACAACCTGACAACCTAATATTTACCGAAAAACAAATCCAAAGTCACTTAGGCCTATAATAAGCGGACTTGGCAGAACTACAGCTTGAAGGCTGATCCAATGGATCCAGTGTTGCCTGCTTGACAACGGCCATAACCAAAGCAAATACCTCCTGAGCCCTGTGCCGGGCCCTGTGCCAGGCCACAGGAAACAACGTGAAATGCGTTGACTCCAGTTGGCCTAGAGTTCTGTCATGATCTGCATCGTGGCCTGCCCCTCTACCCTTCTGGACATGCTCTTTAGCCATGGGCATTTGTTTATTCGTTTATTAGTTATCTGTTCTGTACCCGTCTTGGCTAAGCACGCCTGTGATCTGCCAGTGTTTCCACCTGTGTCCTCTTAGTTCCCCAGCCTATCCCAGTGTTGATTGTCTGTTGAGTTCACCAAGTTAGTCCATGTCTAGCCTGACCTAAGCAGAGACATTTCTGGTCTAGAGGGGCGGGTCGCGCCTCAGAAATGCGCGCACCCTGATTGGATCTCATCGATCTGTCCGTCACCCCCGGCCCCTCCTCTCCCCCCTAGTGCAGCGCTACGTCACATCATTTAGAGCGACGCCCACCCGGAAGGGTTGACTCCCACTTTTAGACTGGTTCAGCCCACGGCTTTTTCCAGGCTTTCATCTTTCGCGCAGACGAAATGAAAGCCTGGGTATCGAGGCTAGTCCATGTCTAATATATGTACCTGTCCAGTACTTTGACACTGCCAGTTTGTCATTGTACGTTGAGTATTTTTGTTCCTCGTGATTTCCATGTGTGGGTTTTTAGAAAATCTTCACTGCTCTGCCTGTGACTGTTAGGGTCTGCCTCTGCACTTGAGTCCTGCACCCCCTGAGCCACATTGTGACAAGTTCACCATAAACATAAAGGGTTGCCAACTGTCCCTTGAAATAAGGAATGGTCCCTTATATTATTTGGAAAATGTCAATGTATTTTTTGTTAATTTATTTTCCCTAATGAAGTTGACTCTTTTTTTGTTATTTTCACTTCCCCAACCGAATATAAATATATCGTTCTGTATCATTCTAAGATATTATTATTCTTATAACTCCTTCAGTGTGTCTAGATCAGCTGAACAATACCATTCTTCCAGAGCCAGGGGGGCCAGTGGGACCAGAGCGAACCCATATAGTAGTATGTTGTCATTTGTTTTGGGGATAACGTGGTTCGCATTTGGCTCAGTGACCACCCCACATTCAACCTTCAGCATATTCCTCATTTCTGAACACCATGGAGGAATGTTTCTCACAGGGCTGTGTTCGACCACAACCTCTGCACACAGCAGAGGCTCTCGGAGGCATCCGCGGACGCCTGTGGTGATGTTCTGCGTGGACTCTATCCAGTGTTGGACGAGGCGCAAAAGGGCATTTTTTCCCATGCTGTGTGGCAAGAGATAAACACAACGTGCACCATGATATTAAGATAGGCCTAATAATATGCACCATATTGAAAATATGATATTTTATCTCTGGGTCATTTCGTCCGCTAACGATATATTACGTTATTATATTCATATTAATCCATTGCTGAATTTTTACACTTTAAAATTTATTTTTTTCTGGTGAAAGTAAGCCGCCCTAACAGCTGACACTTTTAAAGAGACAGACAGGCAGACTGGCTGCTCTGCGAGTACAAAGCCTTACAGATACCGGTATTTGTATGGCCGATTCCGATACGCTACGGATTATATCGTGCATCTCTAATATTCTGGCCTGGTAGAAACCTGGGACCAGATGCCTAAACATTCCTATGGCTATGTCATTATAAAGTATTTGTGGACTCTTAGCCAACAGGCAAATCAGAGCACTTGTTTGAGCCAGAAAACCCCAGACCACTGGAAATCTACTGAATGTTAAAAGTTCATGTTTTTGGGGTGCAATTGAGCTCAGAAAACCTAAAAAATAACCCTAACCTTGTATTTTGCACAGGTGCCTGCCATCACCACATCACCAACTAACCAATGACAGTCCTACATCACCAACTAACCACTGACAATCCGGGGTGTGTCCCTATAAAGCAGTCACTCAGTCCACAGCCCTCAGTTTCAGCCCTCACAGATATCAGGCCACCTGCAGCTCTCAGCACCAACCCAGGTTTGTACCTGACAGTGTGACGATATGCATTTAACATTGAGCATAAATGAGGGGTTTAGCTTTCCGCCTGCCATGCAGCCAACGAAAACGGCAGACAGGAAACGGTGCAGGTGAAGTCAGCGAGCAGCAACCTCCAGGTCCACTAATCCACTTCCTGTTCTGAAGCACGCAAAGAGAAACCTAAACACAGAACTCACACTATTAACCAGATTATAAACTACTCCAAGGCCACACCACACGCACAGGTGACCATGCACACACACGCAGTGTTTGATTGATGAGGCTCCAAGTGTTTCCAAAGACAGAGAGAGTGAGAGCAGCTCTCCGACAGCTGTCTATACTCTGTTTAACACCCTCAGCACAGCAATGCTACGCCTCTAAGTGGAAATTTTAACTCCGTACTCAGTAACTTTGAGGTACTTTTGCTTTACCATTAATACCTATGTCTGTTTGTCAATGCTTCACACTTCTACTCCACCCTTTCCCAAACATAACAGTGAGCCGTGGGACCTGGCCGTCTCTGGGTCGTGAACCAATTGGTATGGGGGTCATCCCTATGTTCCCCAAGTTCTATGTAACCCCACTTACGTTAGGGTTTAGGGATAAGGTTGTCCTTTTGTCCTTTTTTGTTACCCAAATATGCACAATATTATATAATAACTTGAGACCGTATCGATCTGGCTATTAAATCGTCCTATATGATAAATAGTTTCTTCACAGAAACATTAGGTTTTAGAAACATCATCATCCAACATATTGCTTGTTTACATGCTAGTAGCGCTCGTTGAGCTGCATGCAATGCCCATCCCAGAAACGGCTGCTGTGGAAAAGGCTTTCAATCTGAATAATGAAGTGAGAATTCAGTGTCGGGCTAACTTTAAGTAGCCTATATTTTTATGCCATCTCTCTCTCTCTCTCTCTCTCTCTCTCTCTCTCTCTCTCTCTCTCTCTCTCTCTCTCTCACACAGTCATGCAGGCCAGCTGTAGCCTATACACGATCAATCTCTCATCCGTGGGGCAGCAGGCTGCCAACAGCGTGCAGGTAGCTATAGCCTACACTACAGTAACATGTATATGTGCACAGTTATGTATGTTACAGTACATAATATAGGATGCAGTCATCATGCAGGCAGAGATCATGGGGCTGTTGCAGACTGAGCAGACGTCTCAGCGCTATAAGGTTGAGAGGTCTCAGAGCAGAAGGAACCGTGGACGCAGCTACAGATGAGGCCGGTTGCCGAAGGGCTGCATTTCTGCATCCATGTATTGATGCAAAGTTCCAGTGGTAGAATGTAACTAAGTACAGTTACTTAAGTACTGTACTTAAATACAGTTTTGAGGTATTTGTACTTGATTATTTCCAATTTCCAGTACTTTACTCCACTATACTGTACATCTCAGAGGCAAATATTGTACTTTTTACTCCATTATTTGAAAACGTTGGTTACTAGTTACTTTGTAGATTTTGTTTCTTATTACAAAACATACATTAACCACTTCAGCCTTACAGTACAGTATATGCATTTAAACATACATTAACCACTTCAGCCTTACAGTACAGTATATGCATTTAAACATACATTAACCACTTCAGCCTTACAGTACAGTATATGCATTTAAACATACATTAACCACTTCAGCCTTACAGTACAGTATATGCATTTAAACATACATTAACCACTTCAGCCTTACAGTACAGTATATGCATTTCAGCCATTTGAAAATAGCAATCTACAACACACAATGCTTCGCGATGTGACGCATTGTAATGTGGATCTGCTATTTTCACAAGATTGTTATTAGATTTGAAAACTTTAAATGGGACATTCTGCACAATTAGTACTTTTACTTTTGATACTTTAAGTGCATTTTGAAACCAATTATTTTGTACTTTTACTCAAGTAAATGTTGAGTTCCGACTTTTACTTATATTGTGGTATTGATACTTTTGGAAAGTTCAACCTCAAGCCTCCAAGAGATGATTAGCATGGACCCTGAGATCATAACGGCTTTTACATGCAATTACGGCAAAGATGGGGAATTACAATACACAGTCGCTGTCGGACCAAAACCTTGTATGTTTAAAACCGTTACTTTTCAAGGAATGAAAAAAAAGAAAGTGTTCCAATGGATCCAATGTATGGTAGTTATTATTTAGTCACACGCACTAGTTAATATTTGTATTAGTTCAATATATACAAATGCACCATGTCTCTGTATATGTCTGTCATCCACGTAACTTGAGAACCGTTCGCGACCACCGAACATGGAGATGCAAGGTTTCTGCCAGACAGCGATGATATTGGAATGGTGTAGCCAGCCAGGCATGGCAGACAGACGATGGCTCACTGCTGGCATGGTGCTCTGTAAATGTGTTTGCTATAAGTGCTGGTGTTCCAGAGAGTTTGACGTTGGTCAATTATTGATATCCATAAACGTTGTTCTTACTGTGTCTATCGTGTCCTTTTGTTTTACCCCGAATTAATTTTGAAAGGTGTTAAGTGCTTTGGGGAAAGTTAATGTACACATAAGTTGACACATATGCACCAGTGATGCATGGTGTTGTAGTCGATGGAATTATGTCATCTGCCACAAGGTTATAATAGTTAACTAAAAAACGAAAACTAGAATTAAAAAAACATTTTAGTTAACTGAAACTAATAAAAACTAAAAATAAATTAAAAAACGATAACTAAACTGTATTGTGTGTGTCCTCAAAACTAACTGAAATTATAGACAAAATACCCTTAGTTTCTATAAATATTTATATGACTTTCGGATATTTATAATATAATCCTTTTAAATTCATTAGATTCATTTCCTCATTTCTCCAACAAGTTTTACGGCAGTTTTCAGCACCGTACGGCAGCATGTAGCCACGCTAATCCTAACCCACAAACAAACTAAAGTACGAAAAAAACTAAAACTAAGCATTTTCACCAAAATAAAAACTAGCAAACCTGCTCTTAAAACTAACTGAATTAGAAAAAAATATGTCAAAACTAACTAAAACTAAACTATAATGAAAAAAACTAAACTATTATAACCTTGTCTGCCACAGGATCATATTATCGTCTCCACCAGGCCACTGTGTGCGTGCGTGCGTGCGTGCGTCCGTCTGTCCGTCCACAGCTAATCTCCAGCACCGTTAACCTGGTCGACCACATTTTGCACACACACTCCCTGGATGTCACACACTGCCCCAAATGTTCAAGAACGGCCTGTTATAGCGCCACCAGGAGGCCGATTTTTGAAAAACAAGTTTTTTGATATTACTCCTCCAGATTCTGTCCAAAAATCCCTCAAATCGTTACACACTATCTCTATATATGTTCAAGACGGATCTGTCCAATATTTCATATTCCATCCTAATTGGCTAAAATTCTTGCTAAAAAGTTTGCAGGATTGGCCCGTTTTGAATAAAAAGCCTCAAATCATGAACGCAACATGCAATGTACGTGAAATCTTTCACAGACTTTCCTACTAGGCCGAGGAATATATCCCACCCTTTTCACATTTCTGGAACAAAATGCCTCAAATCATACAATTGCCATCCAAGGCATAGGAAGAAATGGCACCCTTTTCACATTGGCCTATTATAGCGCCACCAGGAGGCTGTCTGTCTGTGTCCCTTTTATGCCCATATATGGAGATCTCTGTATCTGTCTGCCTGCCTGTGTCTGGAGAGTACAAACTGACTGTGAAAAGTGGACTGGCTAAGTAATCAAATGGCAGGTGTGGGGTTGCCAAGGCAATCAGTTGGCTGAGGCAGAGGCTTGAAATTCTACAGCTGCAGGGACTTGGGCACATTAGGTCCACTGGCAGAGTCTGACCAGAGCCTTTTGTGGCGGTTCTGGACAACCATGTATCCAACCGACTCAATTAAATGCCGGGCACTCCATGTGCTGGTGTGGAGTGTGTGTGGCATTTGAAGTTGGTGGGGCGAACAGTTCTCAAGTTACGTTGATTACAGACGTACACATGTACAGAGATGTGCATGGTGCATTTATTGTGGGATTGTTTGTTTGGACTCACTTTAGTGGGCTATGCAGTTTTGTCTGTCAATAGTTAATGGCTGCGAGTTCCCACCTGATATTGTGTGGGAGTTCAGACTTATTCAAACCGTATTGAATAACTGCTAACTTGCATAATGTCTTCATATTAGGACTAAAGTCCAAGATGTACCGATCACCAGGTGTGTTCCATCCTCCAAAGACGGCGATATGATCTCCGACCATGCAACAGCACATCCTATGTATCCATCTAACATGGTTACCCTTGATCTCAACCTTTGTCCAGAAGCTGGTTCCTGGATTGAATTTCCACAGAAAATTGACGTGGGAAAATATGTACAGCTTGCCATTGTAGGCTAAGGCTGAATGAATCCTGCTTTCTTCCGGAAGAAAGCAGGTTTTCAGCCAAGGGTTTGTCTCTGTGTCAAACATTGTGACCTGTAAGTAACCCTGGTGCACCGAGCCCCCAAATACAAACATCATTGTCCCGATGATGGTGGCAGAGTGACGTGATGAAGCGGGTGGTGGAGTTCCTCCGGGGTTAATTAAAGTCCAGACCATTGAGTTGGTGTCGAACTTGTAGATGCCATTAGTAGGCCTACATCTAGTAAAATAGGTTCGTCCCCCATAGATAAACATGGCCTTCCCCGAGACACAGGCTGAGTGGTCTTCCCTCACCCCTGGAACAGTTCCAGAAACCCTGGGGTTGAACCATCTGTGGCTGTTGACACAAAATGCATAAAGAGTGTTGCAGTAAGGGAACCCTCCCCAAATGTACACTAAATCTTCTATCAGCACAGCTGTGTGGTTGTAGCGCATGCTAGGAACCTCACGTGGACATTCTCCTCTTCCATTTGACACAGGGGGCAACTTCCTCCAGCGCAAATACACTGTGTTGAAGATGTTGACTTCAATCTGATTACTGTGGTTCAGGTTACTGGATCCTCCGAAGGAGTACACTTCGTGTCCGACTGCCACATCCGTGGGGCGTGTTTTGCTGTGGGGCGGGTTTTGTCCTTTTTTCAGCTGTATTTTCCAGTAAAACATTTCTTTGCAACTCATTTACAGAGGTAGATGTTAGATGAAAGGTCTATTTGCAATTAGAAATTGCAAACTGATGTTAATTCTATCTGACAATTCCTTCTTTAAGGACAATTAATACGTGTTGTGATGATAATCTTGTGATGTCATTGCGTGGTGATGTCATGATGTAGAATAGCTAATCGTCTATAGTGTATAAAAGTAGGTCGGGAGAGGCTTATTGTCGGTATTAGCTGGTAACACGCAGGAGTATATCCCTGTTACAATGTGCTAGACCCTGGGAGATACAGGAGTATATCCCTGTTACAATGTGCTAGACCCTGGGAGATACAGGAGTATATCCCTGTTACAATGTGCTAGACCCTGGGAGATACAGGAGTATATCCCTGTTACAATGTGCTAGACCCTGGGAGATATAGGAGTATATCCCTGTTACAATGTGCTAGACCCTGGGAGATGGAGCACCACACCTACCAGTACCAGTACTTCCCACATGACTAGCCGCACCCAAGCAATGCTACTTGTAAGCTGAGTTGTGGTGCCTGGGATCGAACCCATGAACTTGTGGTCCAAAGGCGAGAGCTCTACCGACTATACAACGTTTACGCATAGTCAAGAAATTCTACTGTTAGACTGACGTCAAGTTCTTAGCTTGCATTATGATCCTTGATGACTATTTCTATGTATTTGATGTATTACCATGTGTAATGTGTGTCTGACATCAGCCATCTATATACAGTATGTTTATTCAAAAGTTATTTCACACTGATTGGTTGTCATTATCCGAAAGGCTAGCTGTGTAGTGTTGAAGTAGAAAACAAAAGTTAAAGGGTTCATGTAATTAGTTTTATTGATATGTACTGTATGTATGTCTTCAATCACAATTCACGGTTGCAGCCAAAATGATTCAACCATTATGCAAAGTAGGTTTGTTGACAACATGTACAAACCTTTGGTTGTTTGCAATACACACATCAAAGAAGCTCAATACAACCAATACCAGTGGTTTCCCCAAATCCATATAATGCCTACTGCAGTCTCAAATGATTCAATCCTTTATTTATTTTTTAATGTATTATTAATTAATATCAGTCAGTAAGTTTGACAAGTCAGAGCAGTTAGACTGTTTTCCTCTTGGTGAAAATGGAAAAAAGATGACAAAAAAATAAAAAATATAATAAAAGAAAAGGGAGAGTGAAGAGAGAGGGGAAAAAGGTTTTATGGAAGTCGTAAAAAAAAGTTATTTTCTTTTGACTTGATTTCCAGAATTTCCCAGGTGAAACCGCCGCACAGCTCTCCTACGTATCTGTCGAAAACACACTGAACCCTGATGATGATGATGATGATGGTATTCATACACACACACACACACACATACAGTACTCACACACACACACACACACACACACACACACACACACTGCACTCTAGGTTAGCGATAATACAAGGTTCACACTGCTCGTGTGCCAGTCCTCATGTATGTCTCGCCCAGGCCTTTTTTTTCTTCTTATAAAACAAAACGCCTGCGGTCTCCGAGGCTATGATGAAGCTGAAACTGAATTTCCCCCTCGGGATCAATAAAGGACTACTTTTTTTCCTGTAGTCATGGAATTGCACGAATAAATTAGTATGCACATGTGCGCAAGCTCTCTCTCTCTCTCTCTCATAGCGGTCTGGACCTGTTCTAAACATACCGGGCCTGGGTCTGGGAGGCTCCGAGGATGACGAGCGTCTGATCCGTGCCCAGATAGAGCCCAAAAGTATGTCCAGAGTAAACAAGAAGTCCACTCTGGTTTCCTGGGAAGACGCCTCTATTTAGACATTCACATCTTGAACGCGGTGTGAAGAGTGACGGACTCGAAGCGCAGATGCAGACTGCAAATAGTCTGAATTGACGCGTTGTGAGCCTGTAGATCGGCTATTTCCACAGTTTTTCTAAATCCTATATTAAAATGGCCTAAAGTGTAATTTAGGTGACAACTAAAAACCTATTATAATAAGTGTCAGTTGATACTTTTTATATTACTATACTATTACATACTATTTATAGGCTTCAAGTCTATTTTTGTATTTTACAAAGCAAAGTTAGTTTTAAATACTGGACTTTTATTTGTAACAGAGTCTGTCCGTATGTCTAAATTGTGGTATTGATACTTTTACTTAAGAAAACAAAGAAGAATCTTCCACCACTGCATGGAGTGACATCATAGGATGGAAGAAAAGGCTCATGTATTGAAGAACCAGTGGGGGGTTTGATTGGAGGCTTACTGTAGGAGGAAGGAGATTATTGGATGGCTGCTGAAGAAGGAGGGAGATTATTGGATGGCTGTTAAAAGGATGGACATTATTGGATGGCTGTTAAAAGGATGGACATTATTGGATGTCTGTTAAAGGATGGACATTATTGGATGGCTGTTAAAGAGTGCTGGACAAACGTTCTTGGATACGTTTTTTTCTTCTTTTTATAAGTCTATATTCAGAAAGCAAAAGTCGTCACATTTTCCTGCATGGTGGAGGAAGAGTGGGCTTTGATGGAAGCTCTAAGTATGTAGGCATGTGGAGTGTAAATGATCCCTAGACTACACACTGTCTGTGTCTTTCTACTCTGTCATACTAGAGTCTTGAGGACTTGACTGCATTTAGTCAATCAGAACGTATTCATAGCTTGAGTTGAATAACCTTAACTAAATTAGTATTTCTAATTGTCATTACAGCCCTATATACATTTCGGCCATTTGAAGATAGCCGATCTACAAGCTCACAATGCGTTGCGATGCAACGCATTGTGAGCTTGTAGATCATCTATTTTCTAATTATGTTATAGGCATTTGAAAACTTATTTGAGATGGGACATTCTGCATAGTGGGTACTTTCTACATTTGGTACTTTTAAGTATATTTTGATGCCAACACTTTTGTACTTTTACTCAAGTAAATTCTGAATCCCTGCCCTCTGGATGCTTTGAGAAGGAAGTGTGTGCATATGACTTTTACTGAACAGAGCATTCCTATGTTGTTGTAATTTGTATACTTTAGTACTAGGAGAGGGGGTCTTTGGTAGAATTAAGTTTGTTTGTGTGTGTGTGTGTGTGTGTGTGTGTGTGTGTGTGTGTGTGTGTGTGTGTGTGTGTGTGTGTGTGTGTGTGTGTGTGTGTGTGTGTGTGTGCACTCGTGCGCACGCATGTGGGCCTGGCTGTACCTCTATCCTTCCAAGGGCAGCAGAGGATATAATCTCTGTCATTGTCGTACAGTACATTTAATTCACTGGTCAAGGCAGCTATTTTAAGGTTTGGTCTTTTTGGATGTGGGTTTACTGGGGTGGAGTTCGAGTTAGTTAACCCGTTAAGTGGTGTCTTCTAAATATCTTCATACTTTTGTGTGACACTGTAGCTATGCCGATGAAGTCGGATTTGAATGAAAATCAACCGATAATCACCAGGTTACTTATCACGACGATGCAATCAACCTACTGCATGTATACTGGAGCCTACTGGCTGTGATTAGGAAATGCGGAGGCTTGCGATGTGGCGTTGGTCGCGTTGTCCGACTAAATTAACCCTATAACTCTAACCCTAACCCTAACCTCATACTTAACTGGCCACGTAAGTCCCCTAACCTCATATCATTCTTAACCGGACACGTAAGTCCCCTAACCTCATATCAGTCTTAACCGGACATGTAAGTCCCCTAACCTCATATCAGTCTTAACCGGACATGTAAGTCCCCTAACCTCATATCAGTCTTAACCGGACATGTAAGTCCCCTAACCTCATACCATTCTTAACCGGACACGTAAGTCCCCTAACCTCATATCAGTCTTAACCGGACATGTAAGTCCCCTAACCTCATATCAGTCTTAACCGGACATGTAAGTCCCCTAACCTCATATCAGTCTTAACCGGACATGTAAGTCCCCTAACCTCATACCATTCTTAACCGGACACGTAAGTCCCCTAACCTCATATCAGTCTTAACCGGACATGTAAGTCCCCTAACCTCATATCAGTCTTAACCGGACATGTAAGTCCCCTAACCTCATATCAGTCTTAACCGGACATGTAAGTCCCCTAACCTCATATCAGTCTTAACCGGACATGTAAGTCCCCTAACCTCATACCATTCTTAACCGGACATGTAAGTCCCCTAACCTCATATCAGTCTTAACCGGACATGTAAGTCCCCTAACCTCATATCAGTCTTAACCGGACATGTAAGTCCCCTAACCTCATACCATTCTTAACCGGACACGTAAGTCCCCTAACCTCATACCATTCTTAACCGGACATGTAAGTCCCCTAACCTCATATCAGTCTTAACCGGACATGTAAGTCCCCTAACCTCATATCAGTCTTAACCGGACATGTAAGTCCCCTAACCTCATATCAGTCTTAACCGGACATGTAAGTCCCCTAACCTCATATCAGTCTTAACCGGACATGTAAGTCCCCTAACCTCATATCAGTCTTAACCGGACATGTAAGTCCCCTAACCTCATATCAGTCTTAACCGGACATGTAAGTCCCCTAACCTCATATCAGTCTTAACCGGACATGTAAGTCCCCTAACCTCATATCAGTCTTAACCGGACATGTAAGTCCCCTAACCTCATATCAGTCTTAACCGGTCACGTAAGTCAGTTCCACTTCCGTGTATCTTATTCACAGCCAGTAGGCTCCCAATATACATGCAGTAGGTCGATCAGATGGTCTTGATAAGCAACCTACTGGTGATTATCGGTTGATAACATTTGAAGCGGATGGTAACAATTGGCAAGTACACTCATTTTGAGAGACACAGGCGTGCATCATGCAGCATGTCAGACATGCAATCAATGAGCAACGATGTGCTTCTATTCCTCCCAAATGTTTAGCGTACGCCTTTTCCTCCCGGTGGCTTGCTGTAATGCATGTTAACAACACGACGACGCCTCCATTAGCAATGCAGCCTCATCTTACCCAATCAATACCTACATGTCTGACACAGGTTCTCGTCTGTCTGCCTGCTGCCTGCCTGTCTGACTGTTTGTCTGTCTACCCCCCCCCCCCCCCCCCCCTTGACTGTTCCTGTCATTACTGCATTAGCAGCCTGTTGGTTCCCTAGTTTTGGGAGGGATTTGTTGTAATCAGAGAGGAAGTGGTAGAGTATTAAAAAGCAAGCTTTCTCTCTCTCTCTCTCTCTCTCTCTCTCTGTCTCTCTCTCTCTCTCTCCCTCTCTCTCTCTGTCTCTCCGGAGGCAGTCAATCAGTCAAAGGAAACAGGAAATCAGGGATTCTTTTCCTTAATCGTGTATCCAGTTATGATTTCCCCATAGTGGAAATGAACCGTGTCCGTCCATTTACAGTACATTTACTCAAGTACTGTTATGTAGCCTACTTAAAGATGGAATGCTGTGATCAATCAATACCAACCATGATCAATCACCTGGCGGAGTCAGACCTCCCGCCCCCACAAAAAAAAGAACAAAACAAAACAAAAAAACAAACATCATCATCGCGTACTATGATATTACCTCCACCTGAAGCCGCACCCACAGCTGTTGTTGTATGATAGAGGGGGAGGGGTTAGGGGAGGGGATGATATTGTGATGTCACTATATCTAGAGTAATGTTAACTCCATAGACACATACAAATCACCTGGGGGTCTATAGAGTAATGTTATCTCCATAGACACATACAAATCACCTGGGGGTCTAGAGTAATGTTATCTCCATAGACACATACATTATATTTAAGTATAGGCCTACAAGTGTGAGTAATTTTTACTTTGCTTGAGTATGTCAAATGTTCAGTACTTTTACTTCTACTCTATATATTAGACAGATGTTGTACTTTTACTCCATTACAATTATTGGACAGCTTTAGTTACCAGATTTTGATTTTGATTAGATTTAGCTTATTATTACAAAACCTACAGTAACCACTTCAGCCCTATAAACATTTTGGCTATTTTCAAAAGATCTTTATACATTTGAAATCTTGTGAATGTGAAGGTTCTGCATTCCTGCTGCATTACTGTGGTATGACTGACTGACTGCTTGGCTGCTGGACAGGCCGCCTGCGGTCAGTGAGAGCAGGACTGCATGGCCCACTGTGGTGATGTCTAGTCTGATGCACTGGAAACAGAGAGAGAGAGAGATCGACTTTATTGATGAATATATGTATTGATTGATGCTGCATAGACATATAAGGCTACTGTATACATACATACATACATACATACATACATACATACATACATACATACATACATACATACATACATACATACATGCGGTCTAGTCTAACTTGGACTCAGGGGGGTGGATGCCTCTGCCTTGCATAGTCCCCAGTGAATAGGTAGGTTGCCCTTCACTGGTAACCCTATTTTGGAATTATTTTAAATATATGAAGGTATTGTGGGCTGGGATTTTACAAAAAAGCCCCCCCTTTTAAATACATACATACATACATACATACCTACATACATAGATCTCAGAAGTTGAAGCAGTTTTTAAGGACCCACTTTTAGGCCAGTGCAACAGAGCATGCTTTTGCCTTTTTTTAAACCCTACCCATTTACATACATACATACATACATTACACGCAAAAAACGTGGTTTACAGTAGCCTATCAGTAAGATAGATATATCCGTTGATATTTCAGCACTTTGGTAGTCAACAGAGTACAGCCGACCTCGAGACTGAACACCTCTCTATGGTTTTCATTTACAACAAAGACATCAGGTGTTAGCTGAAATGTTAGAGAACTCAGTCGTCATCATACACACACACGCACTCACATAGACACATGCACACGCATACACGCACACATGCTTGTGGGGGTCTTGTTTTCACCAGATTCTGTCCCCGGCTACCCGCTGGCTAAGTGCTTATGTGTGCGATGTGTTCTAAGATGCAAGGCGTCCACAGATGGTGAGCTGTTTGTTGTACGTGGGGTCGTGTTGTTGTTGGACAGACTGCCCACGGAGAGGTGAACACCAGAGCTGTCAGCCGCTCTGACAGCTAAGCATTCTTGCACAGTGTCCACATCAGCTATCAGGCAAGCCCTCGATCCTCACCGCAATCATAGTTCAGCTTTCCAGTTGATGTGTTCATCCTTTTTCAGTGGTTTAAAAAGTATTCCGAATGTTACAAAAGTATGGAGTCAAAGGGTCATGACTCATGCATGCTAAGCCCTGGACTAGCCACTGGCTCGTTGCAGCTCATGCACTGTCCTGAATTTGGCATGTTAATTTATTTGTGGTGTTGATCCTTGTTGCATTTTGGGATCTCCATCACTTGGAGACCGCTTGTGGACCTTGTGGAAACAACAGCATTACTAGGCTGACCATACGTCCTCTTTTACCCGGACATGTCCTGGGGCTGTCTGGGCTGTCTGTTTAAAGAAAACAAAACTCCTTCAAATGTCTGGGGTTTTGCACGTATCTGTAGGCCATGCTCACACAGACCATTTAAGTAGCCTATATGTATTTACAGTGCATGTTCAATATGGTTTGTTTGGAAAAACAGCCCGAACCCCGGAATGTGTATTATTCACAACTCAACTCTGTCACTGTCTGTGATCCTCGAGCGGTGCAGAACAAAACGCGTCGCTGCTCCGGCTGTACAGAATTGAGCTCTCCTCCGTGAATGACAAGGGTTAAGGAGTGGCGCAAGATATAGGGCTATATCTATATGCCATTTCACCATTGAAATGCAGAAAAAGCAGGCTTCTGTTTTATTAGTCGTGATCAATGAGAAGCAGATTGTATTGTCTGCCAAGCTGAAACTTGTGTCTGTCTGGGGGCGCCCGCTGGCCAAGTGGTTCAGGCGCATGCCACATACAGTACAGGCTCTGGCCTCACAGCACGTCGCATGTTCGAGTCATGTTCATGACGACCTTTGCTGCATGTCTCTCCCCTTCTCTCTCTTTCCTGTCTGTCTTCACTAATAACTATCAATAAAGCCAAAAACTAATCTTAAAAAATAAGTTATTTAGCTACCTCTCTTTTTATATGATAAGCCAAGATGTTGCAGATGAGAAGCATATATAAATCAGTGGTTCTCAAACCTTTAATTGCAAGAACCCTGCATAACTCTGACAGTGTACACATAAAACCAAGAGTCCCATTTGATTCCATTTGTACAGTCTCAGAGATTAGATTTATAAAAGGGTCCATTTAGTTCCATTTGTAGTATGCTACACTCTCAGAGTTACAGACCTGTAATGGGTTCATTTGGTTCAATCTGTACACTCTCAGAGTTACAGACCTGTAATGGGTTCATTTGGAACCCCTCAAGGAACTCTGAGGGTCCCTGGATCACACCTTTGAGAGCCACTGCTTTAAATAAATACATACAGGTAACTAATATAGAGCATATAGTTTGATGCAATGTTGGAGCATAACTTTTCAGGATTCAGAATATGGTCAGCCTATAAGCATAGTGGAAACAGCAGAAACAGTAGTAGCCATGGTTGAGGCCCCCTACCTGTCAGAAGTCTATCTCTGTGTCCCTGGGCTACGACCTCACTCATAAACCTGACACACAGACAGAAAGACAGCCAGACAGGTAGACTGTAAATCAACCTGTCGCTGGCCCTCACGCGGTTGACCCCGATGATTTATGGCTTTAATATGTCGACAGAACGATGGACACATGGAAGCAAGAAAAAAGGTGTTGAGGGATGACAAAGGGTCTGGTCAGTCCACATGAGTTTAGTGCTGTGCGTGTGCGTGTGCGTGTGTGTGAGCGTGTGCGTGTGTGTGTGTGTGTGTGTGTGTGTGTGTGTGTGTGTGTGTGTGTGTGTGTGTGTGTGTGTGTGTGTTTCCAGTACTGATGATGGATGGTGGGAGTGGCAGTAGAGATTGGAGGCGTGTCGTGGAGATTGTGACACACCTGGGCCTCATCACCAACCAATATAAAAGGAGAGAGAGAACAGCCGACAAGCCTCTTTTGCCGTTGTAACAAGCACCACATGCTGCTGAGACCCTGTTTGTTCTGTGAAACCATACTAGTCAGACAAAGTCACTAGTCTGATAAAGTTGTTAGTCAAAGTTACCTTAATCAACTCAACTCATAAACCACTGTCCAAGTATCCCAAACCAAGGTAAGCTGTGTATGGTAAGGGTGTGCTGCTGAGTGCCCCAGTTTTGACCCATTGTTTTCTGTTTAGTCAGGGAGCCTAGATTGTGATTTTCTTTTTGGTGTAGTTTAGGATTGTTTCTTTTCTAGGTAGGGTTGGGGGGAGTTTTGTTTGTTATTTTAGCATTGGCCACCCTGACGACATATATATACAAGCTTGCCCTATGTCCTAAATATTGTGAAACCTTTTTTTCAATAAATGTACACATTTGTGCCTGAATTGGTTTGTGATCCTTGACAGCCACAACATATATTACTCCTTTGGAGCCAAGACCCCATATAGGGTCGTAATAGTGTGCGTGTCCATGTCCGGTGGAGCAGAACAAGCTGCAGAATCACTGGCTTCCTGGTGGCGTACACGCAGCTATTCTGAACCTGTGGGCCGGCCGGGGCCCATTGGTGGACTGTTGGGTTATTGCAAGCCTCCCCTTATAGTACATGGTCCGTCGAAGCAACATTGTGGCCCCTGGTGAGGCTATTCTCATGGCTAGCCTAATATTTTGACTCTCGTAGATGTATTTATCGATTCTGACATTTTCAATCTACGAGAGTCTAAACGAACTCGCCCCTTGGTTGGAACTTCGCCCCAAACCCCCTGCCCTTGAATGGCTCTGAACACGTGCAAATGCTAAATCTAAGGTGCTTACCCTGCTGCCCCACTTGTCCGGTTGCCTTGTGGAAAGCCTTTAAAATCCGTAGGTCTGTAGTTTAAAAAATCCACTCTGTCTAGGAATCTTTAATCCATCTTGGATCTTTCCTCGGTTGCAACTGCGCAACAGCGCCCCTGGTCGTCAGGGTTGTGCAGCCAGTTGCACTCATTTGGGGAGATGAGGAAAGTGGCGGAAAGATTACGAGACAGAGTGGATTAAAACACTTCTTTTTATTGAAAACTGCGGACCATATACAGGTTTTAAAGGCATTGCATTTGCACATGTTCAGAGCCATTCAAGGGCAGGGGGTTTGGGGCGAAGCACCAAGGGGCGAGTTCGCTTAGACTCTTGTAGATTGAAAATGTCAAAATCGATAAATACATCTACGAGAGTCAAAATCTTAGGCTATAGGCAGACCCCTGTGTAGTGGTTTTGCCAAGTGTGGTGCGGATGCATGTGGACCCTAGGCCGGAAGTTGCCCACGTATACACTAGTAGCCTATGATCAAGTAGGCCATTAATTTATGGGGGGAAAAAGAAAAGACATACTAGTTTTAAAGGGACCATGGACGAGCCTTCACCTGCAACTCAACACAGTGTTTCTCCCTGCAGATACAATGTACCGTTTGTGTTTTAATGTGTACGTGCAAAGTGTGAACAAATATATTCATATCCACTCATAATCCCATGAAATATTCATGGAGGATAAGAACTATAATGAATCCACTGTCACATTGCAGGGGAAATATATGGCTGGCAATTACCATGCCATCAACACACGTACGCACGCGCACATGCACGTGCGCACACACACACACACACACACACACACACACACACACACACACGCACATACAGTATACATAGGCATGCATATGCATGCCATGCACGCACGCACGCATGCACATAATGCATGAATACAACCGCACACACACTTGTGGTAGCCTAGGCTACTATATTTGGGAGAATATAGATGTGCATTTTTATCACCACATTTCAATCCAACTATTCAATCCAACACCACACACACACACACACACACACACACACACACACACACACACAAACATGCCTTGCAGTGTAAACATGATTTGTCTTGCTGCAGTGTGTGGTTTAGAATCACAGAGGACAGGAAGTCTAGAAACTACAGCTGGCACTGGACTCTGTGTGTGTGCATGTGTGTGTGCGTGCGTGCGTGCATGCGTGCGTGTGTGTGTGTTGATGGATGCAGTGAGGCCTAATGTTGTGATTCATCAATGTGTTTGTCTGCTAATGAGACTCCCTCAGTCACCATGAGGCCGTCAGGACACATACAGCAGCACTGTGTGCTACGGCCGGAGTTCCGTATTCACTGTTGTCTACGCTCTACGGAGAAATAGAGCACTTGCGTAAAAAATACACAGGCTTACGCACAACCTGCACACCGCACCCGTGCTCGGTTTAGCCGGGTTCCATTGACTATAGTGGCAGCGTACCGATGCGGAGTCCCGTCAGTCTGTGGAGTCCCGTCAGTCTGTGGTGTCCCGTCAGTCTGTGGAGTCCCGTCAGTCTGTGGTGTCCCGTCAGTCTGTGGTGTCCCGTCAGTCTGTGGTGTCCCGTCAGTCTGTGGTGTCCCGTCAGTCTGTGGAGTCCCGTCAGTCTGTGGTGTTCCGTCAGTCTGTGGAGTCCCGTCAGTCTGTGGACTCTGCGAGCTGAGCGATTCCGCGCCAATTCCGTCCCCAGTGTAGCCTGGCATGACCAGAGACAAACTAACTCATGCTAATGACCAGAGAAAGACTAAAGGTCATTACAGACTGATGTGTTTTTCAGAAAAAAACACATTAGTCTGCAACGACCTTTACTGATGTTAATGACCAGAGAAAGAATTAGTCACGTTAATGACCAGAGAAAGACTACGGTAAGTCATGTTAATGACCAGAGAAAGACTGCAAAGTATTACTGCATAACCCGCAGTAATATTTAATCCAATTTTCTACGCTGCTGAGATTGTTTTATTACCTTTAGAGCATACGCTGAAGTATTTGCAGCTTTCAACCACAAAAATAGTCTGAAGGGTTGTTATGATCAGAAGCACCAGCGGCCATGACAATGCGAAACGAAACCACCCTGCACAGCATGTTGTAGTCTAAACAAACGGCCCGTTCACATGCATTGGGCTCAATTTCCCAGAAGCCCTAGCAGCCCAGAGGTTGACTTGATTTCTGGTTTCGTCATCATAACGCGACGGCCTCGTCACCAGGTCCGGGACAAATCCGCTATTTATTTTTAATTATTTAAAAACGGCGTATTACGCGTGGCCACGGGTGAAAAAAGCCCTGGGTATTCATTTAATCCCGAGTATACAAATGGAACCAAATGGCCTCATGTTGTGGATCCATTTGGTCCAATGTTAGGCCTAGGGGTTCCATTTCAAAATTAACACTGAGGATTCAATTCAAAGGGAGGATAGACATATCTGATCATCTCTATTTTTCTCCTATTCAGGTGTAGGAGAAGAAGTAATGAGAAAACTGTGCCGACAACGAGTGCATGAGAGCCGGGCTCAGTGCAGCCCAGGGATTGCATCAGTCCATTATTATTGGATTAGTACGGCCGTATATATATAGTAGAGATGGGATAGTGTGTGGATGGATGGATGGATATACTGCACTGGGCTGCCAGGCAGACCTGTAAGCCCATCATCTCCAAGAAAGGAAAGTCATTTATTTTAAAACATCATCTCTTGTCCTCGCTGCTACTGCTGCTGCGGTCACCTCATCATGCCTCCTCTCCTGATAGATATTCTCTCTCTCTCTCTCTCTCTCTCTCTCTTCTCTCTCTCTCTCTCTCTCTCTCTCTCTCTCTCTCTCTCCCTCTCTCAGTCTCCACTACTGACAAATACCCAGCACCCCTAAAGGGAATGCGTGTGTGCGTGCGTGCGTGCATGCGTGCGTGCGTATAAGTGGTGGCCTGGTGATCAGTCACATCACAGGGAGCAGGCTAGTTAGCTGCTGGAGCAGATGTACAAGCACGCAGCACGGCACAAAGTGACCCACATGTATCCACAGTGTCAACTCCATCTGGGGAGATGCTGAGTTCATTTGTTCAAAGTATCCTACACACACGTTCCTAGTCCCTCCCCTGCACGACATCATAGGACAAGGGCCCTCAGCCTATAGCAGCCGGCTCAGGTGTGGCTGGGCTCAATCATCAGCCCAGCTGCTCCACAATCACCATCAGCACTGCAGAAGCTGCCAGTATTTGCTGCTGAGAACCGGCGCCACGATGACACTTGAACGTTAACTACTGTGGTCAGTTTAGCCGGCTGTTGACGACTGTATTCTCTAGTGTGCTGTAGAGAATTTGCCATAATATTGTATATGTTTTTTTCCATGCTAACCCCTGCTCTCTGTTTTGGTCCAGGCTCCCTCCTCCTCAAACCCAGTGTCTCCCAGCTCCAACACCACCCCCACCAGCCACCACCCCCTCCCTGGATTTTTCCGAAACCTCTTGCCTTCCTCAGGATCTCCTCTCACGCTCCCAACTGGCATCCCCAGACGTAAAGCTTTTTTTTATATACATTTCCTTTTACCCCTATTCCTGTTGTGTCTTAATTTGCCTTTGGTTCCTCTACACATTTGGCTACTCAGCACCCGTCCAGCCTAAAGCCTAGTCTAAAGCCCCCTGAATACTCCATTTAAAACCATCCAATGGCAGAACTTTCTGCCTATCACTCATCCGCCAAAACTCATGTATAAGATTAAGACACCATTCATACTAATTTCACTGCCAACCAACCAGAGGCGATTCCCCTTGCCAACTGCAAACATGACTCTAATACAAATAAATAAATGCATAAAAATAACTATTTGTCTATTTAACTATTTATCAGGACAATTGTCCTTACAGTGCCCATTTCTCAAAATGGAATGCTACTATTGTGTATTTGGGCCACACACGTGTAGTAATACAAGTACACACACTTACCACACACACACACACATCAGATAGGAGAGGGCATTATCCACTCTCCTGTCAGCCTGAACCTCTTCTTATTGTATATCGCTCACACACATGCACACGCACACGCACACGCACACGCACACACACACACACACATGGACCGGGTGTGTTTGAATTCATCTAGCGCTCCACTTGTCAGAAATGAGAATGGAATCAAGCGGGTTGTGATGAAACTGATAAGCAGCTGCATCTAGTTGACACAATCTCCCTTTTCCACAGAGGAGACACACTGTTCCCTGTCTGTCCCTATAGGACAAATGAGACACACTGTTCCCTGTCTGTCTCTATAGCTGGACAAAGGAGACACTGTTCCCTGTCTGTCCCTATAGCTGGACAAAGGAGACACACCGTTCCCTGTCTGTCCCTATAGCTGGACAAAGGAGACACACTGTTCCCTGTCTGTCCCTATAGGACAAAGGAGACACACCGTTCCCTGTCTGTCCCTATAGCTGGACAAAGGAGACACACTGTTCCATATCTGTCCCTATAGCTGGACAAAGAAGACACACTGTTCCATATCTGTCCCTATAGCTGGACAAAGAAGACACACTGTTCCCTGTCTGTCCCCATAGCTGGACAAAGGAGACACACTGTTCCCTGTCTGTCCCCATAGCTGGACAAAGGAGACACACTGTTCCATATCTGTCCCTATAGCTGGACAAAGAAGACACACTGTTCCCTGTCTCTCCCTATAGCTGGACAAAGGAGACACACCGTTCCCTGTCTGTCCCTATAGCTGGACAAAGGAGACACACTGTTCCCTGTCTGTCCCTAGCTGGACAAAGGAGACACACTGTTCCCTGTCTGTCCCTATAGCTGGACAAAGGAGACACACTGTTCCCTGTCTGTCCCTATAGCTGGACAAAGGAGACACACTGTTCCCTGTCTGTCCCTAGCTGGACAAAGGAGACACACCGTTCCCTGTCTGTCCCTATAGCTGGACAAAGAAGACACACTGTTCCCTGTCTCTCCCTATAGCTGGACAAAGGAGACACACCGTTCCCTGTCTGTCCCTATAGCTGGACAAAGGAGGCACACTGTTCCCTGTCTGTCCCTATAGGACAAAGGAGACACACTGTTCCCTGTCTGTCCCCATAGCTGCTATGGGGACAGACAGGGAACAGTGTGTCTCCTTTGTCCTATGGCATAGCTGGACAAAGGTAACGCACTTCTCCCATGCAGTGCACTCTGCTTGGCAGTGGTGGAAAGTAGGCTAACTAAGTACATTTGCTGTACTTACTTGTACTGTACTGTACTTAATTAAAAATGTTTGGGTATTTGTACTGTAGGCTACTGTAGGCTACTACTACTACTCTACTCCACTCTATCTCGGATCCAAATACCATTACACCATCACAATTATTTGCAAACTTTAGTTACTAGTTACTTTTTAGATTTGGATTATTATTACAAAAGAAAGCCTATACTGTATGAACTACTTCATCTATACACGCTTAATATACTACAATACGTTGTGATGCGATGCATTTTGAGCTTTTAGATGTGCTGTTTTCAAAATATGTTTTTTATACATTTTGAACTTCTGGACATTCTGCATTTTGATGCCAATACTTTTGTACTTTTACTCAAGTTCATGTTGAATTCCGGACGTTTACTTGTAACAGTACTGTATTTCTATATACTTTTACTCAAGTAAATATTGCGTGTTGGCACAGGGTATAGAAGACAGAGTGTAGCATCTCTCAGTGTGTCTGGACTTTGAGATATCATTCATGAAGGTACTTGCCGTGTCGCACACAGTCAGTTTGTCTCTTTTTATTTAATCTTTCCATCATGGTGGCCGGGACATGATGTTATTTAATCTTTACATCATATGTTTTGTAAGACAATCTCAATACAACGCTATAACAAGCATTCAAAACTGTTTCATCCTCATGCAGCGAGGAGATCACTGCATGTATTTTCTTCTGTCTTTGAAGAGTGAAGGCATGCTTGCTGCGGACATTAATAAATGAGGGCAAAGATAAAGCAAAGTCTGGGATTTAGATAAAAACGGCAATCCTCACGGATTAACATGACATTCTAATGTTCCGTCCCGCAACACCTTATCACCACGCTGCATGATAAACCGTGTGTGTGTGTGTGTGTGTGTGTGTGTGTGAGTGTGTGTGTGTGTGTGTGTGCGTGTGTGTGCGTGTGTGTGTGTGTGTGTGTGCGTGTGCTGTCACCTCATTGCTCAGTGGGATTAACAACTGTAATGTCTCCCAGTATTGTCCTGCTTATTACACACATATACAACATTATCTACGTATCATGTTTTCTTTCTCTTTTCATAAATCACAAACCATAATTCAGTGGTTCGCAACCTTTTCTTCATCGGGGCCTCGGGCTGTCATGTTTACAGTAGTCAATACCCTCGCCCTCTTTTCTTTCCGCCGACCGTATGTTGGGGCGGTTCTTGTATTCTTGTATTGGTTTTACTGAGGATAAGGTTAAAAAAAATCCATCCCATATACGCTCCTCAGCTCCGACCGTGCAAGGCGGGCTTATCGCTAAATCCCTTATATTTTGATCGCTCTACACTTATTTATTTATTCATCTATCTTTTCATTGTTCTGGCTTATGTCGGAGATGTGACCACAGAGTTTTGTCACAAATGGGCTGTCGTAAAAGGCGAACGGGCGATAAACCCCTCCTCTAATGCTGCGTTCACACTGGCAGATGCAAAGATTCAGTCTCCCATTCATTGTTAATGGAAGCCAGTGACATGAAGGTGCAAAGATGCATCCAACGTTTAGCTGCTGCAAAAGCTATACAAATAGCTTTGCATCTTTTTGTGAATCTCTGCCCGTGTGAATGCAGCATTAGTTTTCGACATGTTTTCGACATAAATTAGTATATAATCTGTGCGTGTGTGCGTGCATGCATGTGTGTGAGAGATGAAGAATAAAATATAAAACCTCACTGTGCAGAAAGAGAGTTACTGAAAAAAAGAAGCCTATACAACTATGTCCATATATGGACAAAAAAAATTAAATTAAAGTCGTCCGTTCTCGTCGTACAGTAAAGCCTAAAGAAGTGGAGTACACACACGCACACACACACACACACACACACACACACACACACACACACACACACACACACACACACACACACACACACACACACACACACACACACACACACACAAGTGGAGTTTACAACTAACATGATGAAAAATGAATATCACAGACACATGTTTTTTCTGCAGAACAGTGAAAAGTTGATCAATGGCTGCTCTCAGCGTCGACTAAACAAGTTCCAAGCTGCTCCATTAAACATTAAACATCGCATTAGGACATGACGTGCTCCATCTGACCTCACTCCATCTCGCCACTCCGCCATTTATTTAGCCAATGATGGAAGAAGTACTCGCTAAGTGTTGTAATAATACAACAATATTGGCATCGAAGTCTTACCAAAAGTAAAAGTAGGCCTACTCACCATGCAGCAGCATGTCCTAGAACTAAAACCAGTGCTTCTCAGGTCATTGTTGTACTGTTTACTCCACTACAAATTGAAAACTTTAAGTTTAGTTACTATAGTTATATACCTACTTTATAGATGTGTATTATTATTACAAAACATACATGAATTACTTCCCTATACTTCTACTTATACAATCTAGATTGGCAAATAGGTAAAAGTACTTTTTTGTAATTTCCTGAAAAAATCTAATAAAAATTCCATGAATTAGAAAACAAATGTTTAAGTAGTAGTGAAAATAGCTGGGGAGACATCAAATTTCTCTATTGGGTCACGAGTTAAAAAGTAACTAAACCAATGCTTTAGTGGGAGCTCTCTCTATCTCGGTGGTCCGTCATTTTCCTTTTGGGGGGGGGGGGGGGGGGGGGGGGGGGAGGAGGTGATTCATACAGTGCTTGTTGATGGCTCCAGTCTGATCGCCGGTCCCATAACAAGCATAACAAGTTCACATGACATTGTTTAGAAACAACATGTCAGACGGCCTCATATCACGACAGCCGGCTGATAAACACGTTACACGTCACGTCCTCATGTGAGCGATGTGTTTATGTGTTGTGTTCAAACACTTGACATCAGATGTATTCTAATACCGTGTTCTCTCCTAACAGCTATGTATGTGTGATTTTTTCACACATACATGATACATGATCAGCAGTGGTGGAAAAAAAGTGTGCACTTTTTTTTTACTTTATACTTTATACTGCAATAATAGAATACCCTGTTAATTCCTTCAGCGCCACCTGGTGGTCACCAGTTTAGGCTCTGAGTGCCAATTCTCCCATTATAAAGAAAGAAAGAATTTGTAATTCTATTATGCATGTAATGTGCATGTCATCACCTGTACACCAGATTAGAGGAATTTTCAAAATATGGTTGAAAAAAAAAAATAATAATAATAGTGGGAGGACGTCTTGTCGTCCGTGGCACCCATTGCAAAGACGTCCATAAGACGTCTTGTCGCCCTGGCACTTAAACAGAAAAGTACAGAATTCAAAATGTACTTGAATAAAAGTACAGACGTTATTGCCATCAGAATGTACACTTATGCAAAATGTCCCATTTCAAGTTTTCAAAATGTATACAAATCTACAAGGTCACAATGTGTCTCATCGTAACAACTTTTCGCAGGCACATTTTGTAGAATCGGCCTCAGGTCTTAAGATAGCCGACATTTCAGCAGAAGTTGCCTTCTTCAGGGTATTATTACAAAACATACATTACACACTTCTGCCTTATATATTTTGCCAGTTGAATATAGCAAGCTCAGCTATTTTTCAAAAGATCTACATTTGAAAACTTGTGAAATGGGACATTCTGCATAACAAGTACTTTCTATTTTTGGTACTTCAAGTGTACATTTTGATGCCAATACTTTTGTACTTTTACTCAAGTTAATTTGTAATTACAAACTTTTACTTGTAACAGAGCATTTCTACATTGCAGTATTGATACTTACGGTACAGTACAAAAACTGAGCACTTTTCCCACCGTAGGACGCCCTCAGGGGTGAGGTCGCTTGCACGCATCCAGGAAGAAGTTGGATGTCTGCACAGCGATGTTAAGCTCCCACTAGTTTATTAGTACATAGTTCAGGAATCAACCATTCAGGAATCAATATTGAGGCACTAAGGCCAATTGTAAAAACAATGAATAGAGTCAAGGGTGGTGTGAGACAATGGTGCAGAAAAATAAATAATTACCTGCAAACCAACAAATAGCAAAATAGCAAAGAAACAACTAAGCCTACAAATGAACAATAATATAAGTAAGGTACAGCAATTGCAAGAGAAATCAAAGGACATGGCATATCAGGACAAAAGGCATCATTATTAAAGCTGTATACACAATATAAAGATTAAAATAAATAAAAACAAAAGAAAGCAAAAAAATCACAGAAATGGTTTTACATCAAATTCCTCATTGAGGCCATGCAGAGCCATAGTATTGAGTGTGTAGATATAATAGGCTTCACGTTGAATTAAAAGTCTATTATGGTCACCACCACGGGGGGGTCTCTGCACGCATCCGCCTGCATGGGTGACAGCAGACTGCTGGGCAAGCGCTGGCGCTTTGGCATGGGGGGTCAGATCAACATATGGAATGAATTCTGTACTGGCCATATATGTAGGGTTTCTTGAGTGTACAGGGTTTGATGAGGTCAGACCAACATATGGAATGTCAGAACAGCTCAGTGGGGGCAGTGTTTTGAGTGTACAGGGTTTGATGAGGTCAGATCGACATATGGAATGTCAGAACAGGTCAGCTCCATATATGGGGATCTAAGAGTGGCAGCGAGGGCAGTGTCTAATAACTTTCAAGCGGGCCCGTCTAGAGTTTGAATGGACAGGTATCAGTCAAAAGGGAGACATCGAAGCGGAAGGACGGGTGGGGGAATATCAACATATGGAATGTCAGAACAGGTCAGCTCTATATGGAGATCTAAGGGTTTGAGGTCAGATGTAGAGTTGCTGGCCGGCTCCATATATGCAGATCTAGGTGATGATCCAGTCTTCTCCAAGCATGGCTATCCAGGGTTTGATGAGGTCAGTGTCGTGATCTTCATATGGAGACGGCCATATATGGAGCGTGTCACGAGGCGTGACGGACTGACGGCCATATATGGTGGCATGACGTGTCACGAGGTGTGACGGACTGTCGGCCATATAGGCGTGATGGATCGACTGACAGGTTTTGTAGGTTTTCATAGTAATCTGCGATCTACAGTCACAATAATATACTGTATTATAGATGCTTGATCACTACCAGTCTCTACCTACACTTTATTTGTTCATGTGGTCGGGACAAGGAATGTGGTCGACACAAGGGACATTAACCCATTAAAATAAAGTATTTGTATTGTGACTAAGAGTTGTGCGACCTCTCCTCCTTTCTGTTTGTAATAATAATCAAAATCTACTAGCTAAATATTGTAGCAGGAGATGCATGGGAATCCTGGATTTATGAAGTGCAAGTGGAGCAGGACAGACTTCGTTCCTTAAATAACCATCTATATCCCCCTCCCCCCACCCAGCCATTAACCAAAGGGGGATGCCATCAAAGGAATGACCCCCCTCTTATCTCTAGCTCCAGAGACCCCTAGCTTGGCATGTCTCACGGCCCTCCATCCAGAAAGGAACCCTGGCACTAAATTAAGTCGCCGGCCCAGTGCAGAGGGGCCCTGGGAGAGGGAGAGAGGCGAGACCACCGCCCCATGACCTCCGCTATGGGAGCTCCACATCGGGTCGCTGTGCTTAAATCACCTTCACAGACACTACCCCCCCTCCTTGGGGTCAAAGGCCGGAGGTCACGAGGGGACGGGTTCAAGGTTCTGCCAGGAGGCTCCCACCACATATTATGGATGGCTGTGTGTGTGTGTGTGTGTCACGTGTGTGACGTGTGTGTATGTGCGTGTGCGTGCGCGTGCGCGTGTGCGCGTGCGTTACTGTGCTCTGTCTTGTAAGAAGGATGCTGGTACACACACATGCACACGCGTACACACACACATCCAAAGTAAAGGATGTCGTGTGGGTTTTTGGACGCGCTACAAAAGTTAAAGGCATTTGCTCTGTTTACATAACAAAACCAATAAATGCTTTTTGTTTTACCAGTGGTTTCATGCTCCACCCGCAGTTATCAGCCACTACGTGCTGCTGTCTGTACTGTAATTTGTTTATTTCACAGTTGTTGGTTTCCCCCCAAAACGTCCCTGACCCCGTGATCCAAAACAAAAACTGCAGGTAAACACTATTGCAGTGGCTTTTGTTTCATTAATAAATACACAGGACATACAATACTATAATACCTTTAAGCAATAGGCCTATAGCTCACTGGTCAGAGACGAATACAAATTTGATTAATTAGGTAAGGTCTTAGGCCTATTCTTAAATGCCGCGAAATGGACAAAATGGCTGTAGCTATGATAACTCTACGATGACTCGTTCACGCAATGTAACATGACACCGCCTACAGGCAGGTGTTAGACCAGCACCTTGTTAATGTGGTCGATTGTGTGAAAGCCATCCATCGCCTGCAGAGATAGGGGAACATTCACGCACACGCACACGCACACACACACACACACACACACACACACACACACACACACACACACACACACACACACACACACACACACACACACACACACACACACACACACACACACACACACAGGGCTCAGTCCCTTCTGGTCAGGCAGAGAGGTGAAAATAACATTTCTTCTCCTCCCTTCTCATCTGAGGATTCATTCCAGGTCAGCCATGCGAGAACCAGTTCTTCACCACACAATGTGTTAAAGGCTGATTCTCCCTCGCCACCCCGGCAAAAAAACTGCCGATCTACAAGCTCACAGCGCGCTGCGGACACAGAGTTTTGTGAGCTTGTACGTAGGCCCTTTTCGGCCGTGAGACTATTTTCACATTGTTTTATATTATAAATTGCATTACCTACAGCAATGCATTAAAAGGAAGATGTATTTTTTAATAGGCTACTTGAGTATTTACTTGAGGGGTGGGGTCCCTTTTTGTTTGGGATGAATTGGGTCGGAGGGAGCTGGCGCTGTTTGTGATGCAGTGTGAAAATGGAATAAATTCCACGGGTGGGGAGGAGGGGTGTGAACATTGCCTCGAGGTTTGGCAATTTCACGCAATTTCGGAAAGGGATCAATTCACCTCAGAAATTGACTTTTCATAAGCAGAAATAAACGTGCTCTCATTCGAAGGTAGCCACCCGCACGGAGGAAAATCAGCGACTAATTATGTGATTTACACTAATATCAACAATACGGGTTTATAATTAAAAACTCTGCATGGTGCTTTTATTGAGGAATACAAGACACTTAATGGCACTTTGTGTGTATCAAAATAATAATGATACACTTGGTAGAATTAGCCTCTCTAGACATTTGCATGTGCACATGCATGGATGTGCGCGATGTGTGGTTTACCTTAAAAGACGTTTTGTCCCGACCCGACCCTTTGGTGTGGTTTGGGCTTTATATGGACTGTTTTATGTTTGGCTGAGGTGCCCCTCACTTCACACAAGTGTGATTTTTGTTCAGTGCTAGCCCCTCCTATGTCCAGCTTTGTGCGTTTGTGTGTACCCCATGGATAAAACTTGAGGATAAAAAGTGAGGACAGAAAAGTGAGGACGTCAATTGTGATTGGCCGGAATGTGATGCTGTATATGATAAGAGCGCCCCTCACTTCACACAAGAGTGATCCTATATATACGCTTATACGGTAGTGCAGATTTCTGTCCTAACACAAACATTAAATGCCATTGACAATGAATGGAGAATTTATGTCATATGTGTCTAAGAAAATCTGTATTTTAGTTAAATTCCCATTGACAATGAATGGAAAATTTGCGTCATAATTATGTGTCTGTGCAAATCGACATGCTACGTCATGAAGATGTACGATGATAAGAGCGCCCCTCACTTCACACAGGTGTGATTTTTACTTAAGAAAGGCGAGGACCCGAGGGAGTGCGGTGCTCTGCTGTATGTGGGTACTTAATGCCCATATGTTTGTCTTTTCTGTGTATTTTCTTTGTAATTGTGTGGAAAGCTTTAGCTGAAAATAGCAGATCGACAAGCTCACAACACAGTGCGTTATAGGGATGCTGGGGGTCTAAGTGGTTAAAACATATATCTTGTTAAGGGCTAATAACTGACGTGAGGTATCGTTGCGCTGTGGGCGAACGCTGGGCCAACATCGAAATGCAATTAGCAGCGACGTCCGGTTGGGAATCTCACACGTGTGTCAGTGCAGCTGCATGCTGTGGCTAATTAAATTAATGAGGAGTCTGTTTCTATTAGGCATGTGCAGGCGAGGCCGGTAGTCAATGTTGTTAGCAACGATTGCTAACCGGAACACCTATTAATCAAATGACTTTACTTCAGCTAATAAAAAGCCTTTTCATTCTATAAGTTCCACGTTTTTTGTGGTCATGCGAATGTGATTGTGGTCGGTGGTGGAAGAAGCATTCAGAGGTAAAACTAGCAATGTTTACATAAACAGCAGAAACACTTTGACACAAGCGTATCTGACTGAACTGATTGTGTGCATGCCTGTGGACATGCTGCATATGCTGCTATTCTCTCTGTGTGTGTGTGTGTGTGTGTGTGTGTGTGTGTGTGTGTGTGTGTGTGTGTGCGCGCGCGCGCGCACGCGCATGCGTATTTACATACACACGCGCACGCGTGTGTATTTACATACACAGTATTTGTATGTAAATGTGTGCGGTTGATCTAGAGATGTAGAGACAACGTGATGATGATGATGATGTTTGGGGCAATGGTAGCCTAAGGGTTAGAGGAGCGCCCTTGTTGCCGAAAGGTTGCCGGTTCGATTCCCCGGATGGGCAGGACAAATCTGGGTCGGGAAGTGATTGTCATCACTCACCCAACACCGCTGAAGTGCCCTTGAGGAAGGCACTGAACCCCCAACTGCTTAGTGGCCAACAGTATGAGACTGTGGTTGTACTGGTCAGCTCCCAGGTGTTAATGTGTGTGTCTGTCTGTGTGTCTCTATGTGCAGGGCGTTGCTGAAAATGAGCACTTGTACTCAGCTACTACCCTGGGTAAATAAAGGATAACAAAACAAAGTGATCCATGTTCAAGTTCAGGGTCAAACAGTTCGGCCTATTGATTATGCAACATCTCCCGGGTGGGGAAAGGTCGCGACCCCCGGGCCATTGATTACGAGGCGTGGTGTGAGAAAACTGCGTTGATGAGTTTCCCCGGTCGAACGGGGAAATCTCTGCATAATGAGTACTTTCTACCTTTGGTATAAGTGCATTTTGATACCAATACTTTTACTCAAGTACATTTTGAATTCCAGACTTGTACTTGTATTAGAGTATTTCTATGTTGCAGTATTGATACGTTTACTCGAGTAAAACATTTGAGTACTTTTTCCGCCACTGACCTCAGTTCAACCAGGCTACTGAGAGGCCAGGGCGCAGGGTTAATGAATGATGGATTTATTTGCTTTCACTGGTTTATTAACGACATGATGGAGAGCCATGCAGACTTAATGAATGTGATTCAGTGTTTACATGACCAGTATACTAGCCTACAGTCCTATCGCCTAGTTAGGCTAATCACATTATGGAGCCAGAAAGCCTTTAGACGGATAGATGGACAGATGGAACGGACAGACAGACAGACAAAGGATAGTAGGATAAGATAAGATGAAACTTCGGGTTACTTCAGTAACCTCAGTTGTATAAGTGACTCGAAGAAGAGAGTCATATGGGGTGCCGCCACCTGGTGGCGCAAAAGCACAGAAACTCTGCATGTACTCACGAACAATTCCATTGGATCGTGAACGTGAAGCTCACGGTGACCTCCCTAACCCCACCCACTCGGTATAAAACCGGGGGTTGGTCCCATGAGCGTCATTCCTATCAATCTACCTTTCTGCCGCTGACAAAGCAGAAGGGCGTCTTGATGACTCTCTTCTTCGAGTCACTTATACAACTGAGGTTACTGAAGTAACCCGAAGTTGTCTTAAGTTCCTCTCTCGAAGAGAGTCATATGGGGATCATAACACTCCCGTATGATCACACCGGCTGATAGGACCGATCCACGGTCCACCTATCAAGAGACACACGCACGTCACCCTCAGGCGTGGCACGTGTATACTCCCGTAAGGAGGACAATTAAAGGCTACCTAGGTCCCTGACCAGGTAGAGCAAAGCCGATAGCGGGACAGACCAACCTGTCCGACTGCTATCAATCCCTACTAAGGAGCCGACAGCAAGCTGCCTCATGTGCCCGTGAAACGGGCTTGATGGCTAACCATCTCATAGAGCCACTCTAGGGAACGCTTATGCGAACATGGGGGCACTATGTACTGTCAATCACTGCGCTGCCGCACCCACGACCGCCTGGGCTAAGTCCCTGGGTGCCACGTCAAGATTATAATACGTGGCAAAGGTCAAGGGAGACGACCAACTTGCCGCTGCGCACACATCCTGGATGGGGACGCCCCGTGCCAAGGCCCAGGATGCCGCCATGCCCCTCGTGGAGTGAGCTTTTAACCCTTCAGGGAGCTCCACCACACTACTGGTGTAAGCCAGTTGTATAGCTTCCACAACCCACTGTGAAAGCCTCACCTTTGTTATAGGCTTCCCCTGCCACCTGGCGTGGGAGGCCCAAGAGACAAAGAGTTGATCTCCCTGTCTGAAGGGAGCTGTCCTGTCCCTGTACAGTCTGATCGCCCTGACTGGACAGAGACAGTGTAGCCGCCTGTCCTCCTCTGAGGCAAAAGGCGGTGGGTGGAACGCCAAGAGCTCCACCGGGTCACGACCAGCAGGAAAGGCCTTTGGCTTGAAAGACAAGTTCGGCCTAACCGTGACCTTAGCGTTGTTACCACTAAACCTCATGCAGCTCTCATTGACTGAGAGTGCGTGGATGTCACTAGCACGCTTCGCAGTCGTCAGTGCGACCAGCAGCGTGGTCTTCAGCGAGAGAAACTTCAAATCCACTGCCTCCAGTGGTTCGAATGGCTCCTTCTTAAGCGCATACAATACCACCGTCAGATCCCAGGCTAGGACCAGGGATCTGGCAACCGGTCTAAGGTGTAGGACACCCTTCATGAACTGACGGATCAGCGGTTCTCACTCACCGGTCCGTTGTTCACACCTAAGTGGGAGGCGGATATCGCCGCCGAGTTGACCTCAACCGAGGACAAGCCTAGACCTCTGTCCAGGAATTCCTGCAGGTAGGTCCGGATGGGCCCCACCGAGGCCTGGAAAGGAAGGACCCCACCAGGCCTGGTCGAGCACCAACGTTCAAACAGCTGCCAAGCCGTGTTGCACCGGCGTCTGGTGGAGACTGTTCTAGCACTCAGAATAGTCTCTATGACATTCTGTGGCAGATCCGCTACCGCGAGCGGTGCCCCCTCACAGGCCAAACCCAAAGGTCCAAGTGCTGGGGGCGCGGGTGGAATATCTCGCCGTTGGCCTGCGTTAGCAGGTCGACCCTCAGAGGGAGTCGCCAAGGGTCGCGATAGAGGAGGGAAGCGATGTCCTGTCTCCAGGACCCCCAGGCCGGAGCCACCAGTAGCAGCCCCGAGCCCAAAACTCTCACCCTGGCTAGAACTTGTGGGATCAGTTCCAGCGGTGGGAAGGCGTAGAGTAGGCCCTGAGGCCACTGATGCGCCAAGGCATCCAGACCCAGAGGCGGCCTGCCTGTGAGGGAGAAGAACAGGGGGAACTTCGTGTTCTCCCCCGTGGCAAATAGGTCCGCCACCGGAACTCCAAATCTGCGCCACATTTGGCCCACCACCCATGGATGGGGGGACCATTCGCTGTAGCGGAGTGGGCCTCTCGATAGGAGGTCCGCAGCTGAGTTCTGGCGTCCTGGGACGTGACAGGCCGTGAGGGAGATGAACCGGCCGTCACACCAGACCAGCAGTCTGTGAGCTAGTGAGCACAGACGCAGGGATTTGATCCCCCCTTGTCTGATGATGTAGGCCATCGTCGTGGTGTTGTCCGTACGGACCAACACGTGATGTCCCCCGAGGAAACGGCTCGAACTCCTTCAAGGCGAGGAAAAACACCGCCAGAAGTTCTAGACAGTTGATGTGAGCGGATCCCTCTAGGGAACCGTTCCACACCCCTCTGGCCGTCCTGCCCTCGTGAGTGGCTCCCAGCCAGAAAGACTGGCGTCCGTGGTGACCACCCTTCTGGACAGGGGCAACCCCAGCGGTACCCCTTCCGTCAGGTTGCGTCTGTCAGACCACCATTTCAAGGCCAATACACAGCCCAGGGAGACTCTCACCCGGCGCCGTGTGAACTTGGGAGGCAGGTGTAGAGACTTCAACCGGAAAGGTCTCATGTACAGCCTGCCCAGCGTGCCAGAGATATGGCTGAGGCCATGAGGCCTGCCATGCGCGGGCACACCCCGAGTTGAAGTGTGTGGCCCGTCCTGAACTGTGCGGCACACTTCAGTAGGTCGTCCACCCGGTCGGCGCTC
Source organism: Protomyctophum parallelum (assembly GCF_964188405.1). Lineage (NCBI taxonomy): Eukaryota > Metazoa > Chordata > Actinopteri > Myctophiformes > Myctophidae > Protomyctophum > Protomyctophum parallelum. The sequence continues at coordinate 33,642,839 of NC_139707.1, forward strand.
AGTTTCGCAGTGTATGCGACTGAGTCCAACGTGATGCCTATGAAGTCCGTGGACTGCGTTGGCGTCAACATGCTGTTGGTATGGTTCACGTTGAAACCTAGAGAGGTCACGTGGGACAATACCCTGGCTGTGTTCTGTACCGCTTCCTGCTCCAAGGCCGCGCTCAGAAGCCAGTCGTCGATGTAGCTTGCAACCCGGAGACCCTGTTGCCGTAATGGGGCGAGAGCAGTTTCCGTGCATCGAACAAAGACCCTGAGACTAAGGGACATCCCAAAGGGGAGAACTGTATACTCGTACACTCTCCCCTGAAACCCGAACCTCAGGAACTTCCTGTGTGGTGGGTAGATAGGGATGTGAAAAGGAGTCTTTTAGATCTATGGACGTGAACCAATCGCCTGGGCGTATGGAACGTGCCAGAGACTTGGCCGTCAGCATCTTGAACTTGAAAGTTTTGAGATGTCTGTTGAGTGCTCGAAGGTCCAGGATAGGACGGAGCCCCCCCCCCCTTTTTCTTGACCAGAAAGTAGCGGGAGTAGAAACCGCTGCGGCTCTGGCTGAGGGGCACCTCTCTGACGGCCTCCTTTAGAGACATTATCTCCTGTTGGGAGTATATGGCCAGCTTGACCCCGTGCTTCGGTGAAGATGACCTCGCCGAACATGGGGGGTCTCATAGCGAACTGGAGTCTGTAACCCTTCGCTAAGGTGTGCAGAACCTATGGTGACGCGCCGTGGCGTTCCCACTGTGCAATGTACCTGGTTAAAGGGTGGTCCACCCCCAGACCAGAGACATTTTCGGCATGACCCGTCTCCCCAGTGGCGTTTGAGCACGCCACCGGCTTCATGCCCCGCCCCTCTGCAGTGGGCAGCCCGTGGGTTACCCCTGACAGAGGGTTCATGGTCCCCCGAGTAGAAACCGTTGCGGTTCTGGCTGAGGGGCACCTCTGACGGCCTTCTTCTCCACTAGAGTTATCGTCTCCTGTTGGAGTATATGGCCAGCTTGACCCCGTGCTTCGGTGAAGATGACCTCTCCGAACGCGGTGGGTCTCATAGCGAACTGGAGTCTGTAACCCTTCGCTAAGGTGCGCAGAACCCATGGTGACGCGCCGTGGCGTTCCCACTATGCAATGCGCCTGGTTAAAGGGTGGTCCACCCTCAGACCAGAGAAAAATTTTGGCATGACCCGTCTCCCCAGTGGCGTTTGAGTACGCCACCAGTTTCATGCCCCGCCCCTCTGCAGTGGCCAGCCCGTGGGTTGCCCCTGACAGAGGGTTCATGGTCCCCCGACATTGGTGTTCTTGTTGTTTTCTTATTGTTTTGGGCAGTGCCCTTATTATGGAGAAACATACAGAAACATGTGCATTTAGTGCAGACTTGTGTGGCTTGGTCACGGGCCCGTACGTGGCGGGAACCCGTGCCATGAGCCTCAACCTCTTGTGGGGCGGCTCGGGAGTGCAGTTCGAGACTACTACGCCCAGTGCAAGCCCTGAGGCGGGGGGGATGGGGGAAGACGTCAGGGTGCGTCTCCCCCGGGAGGCAGGAAGTGTCACTACTTCTGCTGAGCCTTGCCGTCGTTTCATCTCCGTCACCTCATCGCGGGAGGGGACAGCCCCCATACCCGCGAAGATGGCTGTGAGAGATCCTTGGAGCAGTGAAGCGGCGTTGAGATGTTTGCCCTGTGCAGCAGCAAGGGCATACATCTTCTTGGCGGCCAGGCTGGCGTGGCCCTCCCTAGTGCCGGCCGCGGCTGCTGGAGGGCGGCGGCGTTGGTCAGTGGGGCGTGGGGGACATTTGTCCCTCACGTCCACGGAGGGAGCTCTTGGAGGAGCTCGTTGTCCATCGTCCACCTTGAAAGCAGCCTATCTAGAATGCTAAGCATGCTAGGGTGGCATCGGCCATCCAACGAGGTTGCTACTCCCGACCTCGAAAAGGTTAGCTAAACAGCTAAACAAACCTAGCTTCACAATGTACATACCTGTAATGTTGAGGGAAGCAGTCGGTAGTCGAGGGTCGCTGGGGAACCACGTCGAGTGAGACTTGTGCGTCTGGCCGCTGCGTGAAGTAGTAGTAGCGGTAGTTGTCGGTGGAGGCCTAGGACTGCATCCGACATCCCGTCGTCGCAACCACCCGGATCGGGGGAGCCTCGTTGGTGGGCCGACGAGATCCCGCTGGAGGGAGAGCAGCACCCAGAGCCAGCCGGCGAGGCCTGGCTGATGTCTTGGGTCTGGCTCCACAGGCCTGTTCACCAGTGTGGTGAAGAGCGTGTGGAGCTTGTTGTTGGCGGTCCGAGTCGCCTTCCTGGCAGGGGAGGAGCCGAGGAAGGACTCGCCATGGTGTCTCTGAGACGCGTCAAGGTTGAGGGGTCTGGAGAGAGAGGACGAGGCGTTGGGCCTAGACCTCGAGGTTTGGGGCTGGTCGGGACAGCAGGGCTCGGAGGTGTCGACCAGGGACCTGTCTTGGTGACTCTTGACGCGTGAGATGCGTCAGTCTGTCTCCCTGTCTGCAACAGAAGCAGCAGGGGGAGAGACCAGGGGTCTCGAAAGCCTGGCGAGCATGCTTTAGACCCATGCTCTAGCATGGGTCTAGACCCCAGGTGGCGTTCCTCCTCGGGGAACCCGGGAGGGCTGTTGTCACCCCTGCAGGTCGTCTTGGGTGTTGGTGCAGCTTGAAGGAGGAACCAGCAGTCCAAGAGCTTGTAGAAGCACTTCTCTTTTAAGTTATAATATAATATCATTATATAATAATAATATATAATATAACAAAAATGTTGTGAGGAAAACTGTCTGTAACTCACAAAACAGGGTAAAAGTAAAGTGGTGGTGGAGTAGAAAGAGTAGGACTCGTGGTGCTCCACTGAAGATCAGCTGTCCAAACAGAGAAAACCACGTTGTGAAACTGTGGTGTGTTCTCAAGGCATCTCTGATGTGTGGAAGACAAAGACAAAACATGCACAGTGCATGTGTGTCTGTCTGGGAGAGGAGGTAGAGACAGCCATGTCTGAAGCAACTCTTTGGTTCCATGGGGGGGGGGGTCGAAGTCACTGTCGTCACCACCGGTGGCCATGGTGTGCGATGGAGTTGATTTAATAAAAATTAAAAAATTAACTCAAAAAACCAGGGTTATGGAACGTAACTTACGTAACTCTCGTAACCTACTTACGTAACCAACGTACGCTCGGAGAATGCTAGCTAACGGCGCCGTTCGGCTGGACGTCAAGCTAGCGTTGTGAGATACGATGGTGAAGCCAAATCAACGCCTAACGGCTGAAGATAGCTCGGAGGGTAGCGAGGCTGTAGCTAGTTAGCGCGACGCCGGAAGGCTGAAGGCTAAGAGCGGGAGGTAGCATGTAGCTGCGGGCGGTAAACTACGTAACTTACGTAACTTACGCTCGGAGAATGCTAGTTGACGGCGCCGTTCGGCTGGACGTCAAGTCAGCGTTGTAAGGCACGCTGGAGACGCTAAATCAACGCCTAACGGCTGAAGATAGCTTGAAAGTTAGCGAGGCTGTGGCTAGTTAGCGCGACGCCGGAAGGCTGAAGGCTAAGAGCGGGCCGTAAACTACGTAACTTACGTAAGTTACGTAAGATACGATGGCGACGCTAAATCAACGCCTAACGGCTGAAGATAGCTTGGAGGTTAGCGAGGATGTGGCTAGTTAGCGCGACGCCGGAAGGCTGAAGGCTAAAAAACGGGACGTAGCGTGTGGCTGCGGGCCGTGGGTCTAGCTAATAGCTGGTTAGCGCCTCGCCGGTAGGCCTAGGGCTAACGGCTGGACGTAGCTAGCGTATAGCTACGCAGGTAGCGTAGACGAAGCGTGTAGCTATGGGCCGTGGGTCTAGCTAGTAGCTGGTCAGCACCTCGCCGGTAGGCTGAGGGCTAACGGCGGGACGTAGCTAGCGTAGACGAAGGGGAAAAACGTGCCTGACGGCTACGCTTTAAGCAGCGGACTCGCTAATGAGGGAAGCTGAAAGCTAGTAGCACTAGGGAGGCTAAGCTAGCAGCAACCCTGAACGTGGCAGCTAACTGTAGACCAAGCGAAGCAGTAAGCTAGCTGAGTGCTAAGGCGCAAAGCTAGTAGAAGAGAAGGACTAAACGACAAGCCGCGTGACTGCACACTTGTGTTTTATTGTCCGTGTAAAGGACTTACTGCTGGAGAGAACTTTTCTGCAACGTTCGTGAGTGAAAAACACCTCGCAGGGGCTGCGAATTTCCAGGTACAAGTATGAGAAAAACTCGTCCGTTCTAGGGAAAACAGTTTCAACAGCCGGTGGTGAATTCTTTGTCAGAGCGATCTGGCATCTGCGGCAGAAAGGTAGAGGAATGACGCTCATGGGACCAACCCCCGGTTTTATACCGAGTGGGTGGGGTTAGGGAGGTCACCGTGAGCTTCACGTTCACGATCCAATGGAATTGTTCGTGAGTACATGCAGAGTTTCTGTGCTTTTGCGCCACCAGGTGGCGGCACCCCATATGACTCTCTTCGAGAGAGGAACTTAAGACAACCAACAAACATGAAATATACGTCATTTTTATAAGTAAAGACAAGAGATAGCTGAATGATAGTTTAGATTTTCTGCATTACTGTGTGTGGGAGCAAATGCCTGATCATGCATGATTCCCTGTGCGTGCGTGCGTGCATGTGTGCGTGCGTCTGTGCATGTGTGCGTGCACATAAACAGATGGTCCTCTGTGGGGAGTGAGGTGTGTCTGTGTACCCCTCGCCTGTCGTCCCCCCAGGACCCATAGAACATGTTGAACAAACAGGATAATTAGAACATGCACAGGCGCGCACGCACGCACACACGTCACACGCACACACACACACACACACACACACACACACCGCAAGGGGCCGATCACGCAGCCTCACACTGTGTTTCATCAGATACACTGCATTAAGGCTCCTAATACGTGTGTAATATTTTGTCCTGTAATTCCACAACAGTCATTCTCACAATGTTTCATTTCCAGACGTAACTGCAGGGACAGCGTCCAACTGTTCGGTCCCAAACTCACCATGTGTGTCTCGCATAAGAGATGCGGAAAGGAAGAGCCAAATGGAAATTGTGTATGCCAGAGTGCCACGGTCAAATGTCCATTTTATGTTAAAGTTAATGGACAATAAAGGTGTCTATCTCTATATACCGGTTTATATATATTATATATTTTGAACACCTGGTCGGTATAGTAGCAATACCATCATGTAGAAATGTAGTTATGTGTGAATCACTTGCCCTTGTGGTAAGGCATTATGCTGGAAAGACGACCAGAGAATTAAAAACTTGCATTGCTGCACTTTATTTTATGACTAAAAAAAGACATTCAAAAGACACAAAATGAAACAAAATACAAAATCAACACTAATTGACTAAGACTAAATGGTCAAGATTGTTTTAGCGTTCAACCCTGCAGTGTTGACCCACGTTGACCCTAGTGATTCACAGCATGGAATTCAATGGCCCAAACCACAACAAAGGGTCAAGACGGTTTTAGCGTTAACTCCTTGCAACTGTTTGGACCCAAGGAGTTGCATGGGGACCATTTGGTGTGGTTATGGCTTAAGACTGTTTTCTATAAAGTGTTCAGAGCTGATGTTGTAACTCTCTATAGATCCATTCAGATGACTTCCAACTGTAAAGTATGATTTCAAATGAATGTCTTACTTTGTCATTTGATTATTGGCTGTATAGTTGCTGACACTTGAATATTGTGACATA